>NW_026017002.1:0-43537 GCF_020379485.1 Brassica napus | reverse complement strand
TCATATATTTAGTACAGGATGCCACTAAGCATTAAAAAAACAATATTTTCAATTTTTGAAATTTTCTCAAAATCTATGTGTAAACCCCTACAAAAAATATTGAGTTTTTGGTAAATACTATTATATTGAAGCCTATTAATCTTTTAGTGTTGTTTTAAATTTCTAACCACATTCTACATTTGTATTAATGTATTTAAGATCTTTTCATGGTATATGAAAATCGTTATGAATTTTTTTATCAATTAATTTGTAAAACTTCATAATACTCCCTAAATCGATGGAATAACCACTATAAAATCACTATTTTCTGAAAAACGGAGACAACAAAGGCTTTTAAACCTCTATGAAACATCATATTAGTACATGGTGATGCAACTATGCATTAAAAAAAATATGTCGTATTTTTTGAAATTTCTAAAATCTATGTGTTTACCCCCTACGAAAATATTGAGTTTTGGTAAATAATTTATATACTGAAGCCTATAATCTTTAGTGTTGTTAAAATTTCTAACCACAATTTACATTTGTATTAATGTATTTTAAGCTCTTTTTCATGGTAAATGAGCAACATATAATTTTTTTATCAATTAATTTAGTAAAACTTCATAATACTCCCTAAATCGATGGAATAACCACTATAAAATCACTATTTTCTGAAAAACGGAGACAACACAAAGTTGTAAACCTCTATGAACATCATCATATGTTAGTGAGGATGCAACTATGCATTAAAACAATATTGTCGTATTTTTGAAAATTTCTCAAAATCTATGTGTTAACTAACCCCTACGAAAATATTGAGTTTTTGGTAAATACTTTATATACCGAAGCCTATAATCTTTGTGTTGTTTTAAAATTTCTAACCACATTCTACATTTGTATTAATGTATTTAAGCTCTTTTTCATGGTATGAAATCGTTATAATTGTTTTATCAATTAATTAGTAAAACTTCATAATACTCCCTAAATGATGGAATAACCACTATAAAATCACTATTTTCTGAAAAACGGAGACAACAAAGGTTGTAAACCTCTATGAACATCATCATATATTAGTGCAGGATGCAACTATGCATTAAAAAATTGTCGTATTTTTTGAAATTTTCTCAAAATCTATGTGTTAACTAACCCCTACGAAAATATTGAGTTTTTGGTAAATACTTTTATACTGAAGCCTATAATCTTTAGTGTTGTTAAAATTTCTAACCACATTCTACATTTGTATTAATGTATTTTAAGCTTTTTTCATGGTATATGAAAATCGTTATAATTTTTTTTATCAATTAATTTAGTAAAACTTCATAATCCTCCCTAAATCGATGGAATAACCACTATAAATCACTATTTTCTGAAAAACGGAGACAACAAAGGCTGTAAAACCTCTATGAACATCATCATATATTGGCAGAATGCAACTATGCATTAAAACAATATTGTCGTATTTTTGAAATTTTCTCAAAATCTATGGTTAACCCCTAACGAAAATATTTAGTTTTGGTAAATACATTATATACTGAAGCCTATAATCTTTATTGTTGTTTTAAATTTCTACCACATTCTACATTTATTATGTAATGTTAGCTCTTTTTCATGGTAAGAGCAACCTTAAATTTTTTATCAATAATTTAGTAAATCTCATAATACTCTCCCTAAATCGATGGAATAACCCTATAAATCACTATTTTCTTGAAAAACGAGACAACAAAGGCTGTAACCTCTATGAACATCATCATATATTAGTGTGAATGCAACTATGCATTAAAACAATATTGTCGTATTTTTGAAATTTTCTCAAATTATGTGTTACTAACCCCTACAAAATATTGAGTTTTTGGTAAATACTTTATATACTGAAGCCTATAAATTTAGTGTTGTTTTAAATTTCTAACCACATTCTACATTGTATTAATGTATTTGAAGCTCTTTTTCATGGTATATGAAAATCGTTATAATTTTTTTTATCAATTAATTTAGTAAAACTTCATAATCCTCCTAAATCGATGGAATAACCACTATAAAATCACTATTTCTTGAAAAACGGAGACAACAAAGGCTGTAAACCTCTATGAACATCATCATATGTTAGTGCAGGATGCAACTATGCATTAAAACAATATTGTCGTATTTTTTGAAATTCTCAAATCTATGTGTTAATACCCCTACAATATTGAGTTTTTGGTAAATACTTTAATATGACCTATAATCTTTAAGTGGTGTTTAAAATTTCTAACCACATTCTACATTTGTATTAATGTATTTAAGCTTTTTTTCATGGTAATGCGGAATCGTTCATAATTTTTTTTTATCATTAATTGTAAAACTTCATAATACTCCCTAAATCGATGGAATCCACTATATTTCTTGAAATGGAGAAACAAAGGCTGTGAACCTCTATGAACATCATCATATGTTAGTGCAGAATGCAACTATGCATTAAAACATATTGTCGTATTTTTTTGAAATTTTCTCAAATCTATGTGTTTTGACGAAAATATTGAGTTTTTGGTAAATACTTTATATACGAAGCCTATTATCTTTACTGTTGTTTTAAAATTTCTAACCATATATACATTTGTATTAATGTATGCTAACTCTCTTTCATGGTAAATGAGCATCGTTCAATTGTTTTTATAAATTAATTTAGTAAAACTTCATATACTCCCTAAATTAGTGGACTAACCACTATAAAATCACTATTTTCTAAAAATGGAGACAAAAAAATGTTCCACCTCTTTGACCATCATCATATTTAGTACAGGATGCAACTATGCATTAAAACAATATTGTCGTATTTTTTAAAATTTTCTCAAAATCTATGTGTTAACCCCTACAAAATATTGAGTTTTTGGTAAATACTTTATATACTGAAGCCTATAATCTTTAGTGTTGTTTTAAAATTTCTAACCATATTCTACATTTTATTAATGTATGCTAAACTCTCTTTCATGGTAAATGAGCATCGTTAATTGTTTTTATAAATTAATTTAGTAAAACTTCATATACTCCCTAAATCGATGGAATAACCACTATAAAATCACTATTTTCTTGAAAAACGGAGACAACAAAGGTTTTAAACCTCTTTGAACATCATCATATGTTAGTGCAGAATGCAACTATGCATTAAAATAATATTGTCGTATTTTTTGAAATTTTCTCAAAATCTATGTGTTAACCCCAACGAAAATATTGAGTTTTTGGTAAATACTTTATATACTGAAGCCTATAATCTTTAGTGTTGTTTTAAAATTTCTAACCACATTTACATTTGTATTAATGTTTTTAAGCTCTTTTTCATGGTAATGGGAAATCGTTATAATTTTTTTATCATTAATTAAAACTTCATAATACTCCCTAAATCGATGAAATAACCACTATAAAATCACTATTTTCTTGAAAAACGGAGACAACAAAGGCTGTAAACCTCTATGAACATCATCATATGTTAGTGCAGATGCAACTATGCATTAAAACAATATTGTCGTGTTTTTTTGAAATTTTCTCAAAATCTATGTGCTTTGAGAAAATATTGAGTTTTTGGTAAACTTATTATACTGAAGCCTATAATCTTTAGTGTTGTTTTAAAATTTCTAACCATATTCTACATTTGTATTAATGTATGTTAAACTCTCTTTCATGGTAAATGAGCAATCGTTCAATTGGTTTTATAAATTAATTTAGTAAAACTTCATATACTCCCTAAATCGATGAATAACCACTATAAAATCACTATTTTCTTGAAAAACGGAGACAACAAAGGCTGTAAACCTCTATGAACATCATCATATATTAGTACAGGATGCAACTATGCATTAAAACAATATTGTCGTATTTTTTGAAATTTTTCTCAAAATCTATGTGTTAACTAACCCCTACGAAAATATTGAGTTTTTGGTAAATACTTTATATACTGAAGCATAATCTTTAGTGTTGTTTTAAAATTTCTAACCACATTCTACATTTGTATTAATATTTTAAGCTCTTTTTCATGGTATATGAAATCGTTATAATTTTTTTATCAATTAATTTAGTAAAACTTCATAATACTCCCTAAATCGATGGAATAACCACTATAAAATCACTATTTTCTTGAAAAACGGAGACAAAAAAGGTCCAAACCTCTTTGAACATCATCATATGTTAGTGCAGGATGCAACTATGCATTAAAACAATATTGTCGTATTTTTTGAAATTTTCTCAAAATCTATGTGTTAACCCTACGAAAATATTGAGTTTTTGGTAAATACTTATATACTGAAGCCTATAATCTTTAGTGTTGTTTTAAAATTTCTAACCACATTCTACATTTGTATTAATGTATTTTAAGCTCTTTTTCATGGTAAATGAGAATCGTTATAATTTTTTATCAATTAATTTAGTAAAACTTCATAATACTCCCTAAATCGATGGAATAACCACTATAAAATCATATTTTCTTGAAAAACGGAGACAACAAAGGCTGTAAACCTCTATGAACATCATCATATGTTAGTGCAGGATGCAACTATGCATTAAAACAATATTGTCGTATTTTTTGAAATTTTCTCAAAATCTATATGTTAACCCCCTACGAAAATATTGAGTTTTTGGTAAATATTTTATATACTGAAGCCTATTATCTTTACTTTTGTTTTAAAATTTCAAACCATATTATACATTTGTATTAATGTATGCTTAAATCTCTTTCTTGGTAAATGAGCATCGTTCAATTGTTTTTATAAATTAATTTAGTAAAACTTCATATAATCCCTAAATTAGTGGACTAGCCATTATAAAATCACTATTTTATTGAAAAACGGAGACAACAAAGGCTGTAAACCTCTATGAACATCATCATATGTTAGTGCAGGATGCAACTATGCATTAAAATAATATTTTCGTATTTTTTGAAATTTTTTCAATATCTATGTGTTAACTAACCCCTACGAAAATATTGAGTTTTTGGTAAATATTTTATATACTGAAGCCTATAATCTTTAGTGTTGTTTTAAAATTTCTAACCACATTCTACATTTGTATTAATGTATTTCAAGATCTTTTTCATGGTATATGAAAATGTTATATTTTTTTTATCAATTAATTTAGTAAAATTCATAATACTCCCTAAATCGATGGAATAACCACTATAAAATCACTATTTTCTTGAAAAACGGAGACAGCAAAGGTTTAAACCTCTTTGAACATCATCATATATTAGTACAGGATGCAACTATGCATTAAAACAATATTTTCATATTTTTGAAATTTTCTCAAAATCTATGTGTAACCCCTACAAAAATATTGAGTTTTTGGTAAATAAACTATATATTGAAGCCTATAATCTTTAGTGTTGTTTTAAAATTTCTAACCACATTCTACATTTGTATTAATGTATTTTAAGCTCTTTTTCATGGTATATGAAAATCGTTATGATATTTTTTGTCAATTAATTTAGTAAAACTTCATAATCCTCCCTAAATCGATGGAATAACCACTATAAAATCACTATTTTCTTGAAAAACGGAGACAACAAAGGCTGTAAACCTCTATGAACATCATCATATATTAGTACATGGTGCAACTATGCATTAAAACAATATTGTCGTATTTTTTGAAATTTTCTCAAAATCTATGTGTTAACCCCCTACGAAAATATTAGTTTTTGGTAAATACTTATATACTGAAGCCTATAATCTTTAGTGTTGTTAAAATTTCTAACCACATTTACATTTGTATTAATGTATTTTAAGCTCTTTTTCATGGTAGATGAGCAACATTATATTTTTTTATCAATTAATTTAGTAAAACTTCATAATACTCCTAAATCGATGGAATAACCACTATAAAATCACTATTTTCTTGAAAAACGGAGACAACAAAGGTTGTAAACCTCAATGAACATCATCATATGTTAGTGCAGGATGCAACTATGCATTAAAACAATATTGTCGTATTTTTTGAAATTTTCTCAAAATCTATGTGTTAACTAACCCCTACGAAAATATTGAGTTTTTGGTAAATACTTTATATACCGAAGCTTATAATCTTTAGTGTTGTTTTAAAATTTCTAACCACATTCTACATTTTTATTAATGTATTCTAGCTCTTTTCATGGTATATGAAAATCGTTATAATTTTTTTATCAATTAATTTAGTAAAACTTCATAATCCTCCCTAAATGATGGAATAACCACTATAAAATCACTATTTTCTTGAAAATCGGAGACAACAAAGGTTGTAAACCTCTATGAACATCATCATATATTAGTGCAGGATGCAACTATGCATTAAAAAAATATTGTCGTATTTTTTGAAATTTTCTCAAAATCTATGTGTTAACTAACCCCTACGAAAATATTGAGTTTTTGGTAAATACTTTTTATACTGAAGCCTATAATCTTTAGTGTTGTTTTAAAATTTCTAACCACATTCTACATTTGTATTCATGTATTTTAAGCTCTTTTTCATGGTATATAAAAATCGTTATAATTTTTTTTTATCAATTAATTTAGTAAAACTTCATAATATTCCCTAAATCGATGGAATAACCACTATAAAATCACTATTTTCTTAAAAAACGGAGACATCAAAGGCTGTAAACCTCTATGAACATCATCATATATTGGTACAGAATGCAACTATGCATTAAAACAATATTGTCTTATTTTTTGAAATTTTCTCAAAATCTATGTGTTAACCCTACGAAAATATTAGTTTTTGGTAAATACATTATATACTGAAGCCTATAATCTTTATTGTTGTTTTAAAATTTCTAACCACATTCTACATTTTTATTAATGTATGTTAAGCTCTTTTTCATGGTAAATGAGCAACATTATAATTTTTTATCAATTAATTTAGTAAAATCTCATAATACTCCCTAAATCGATGGAATAACCACTATAAAATCACTATTTTCTTGAAAAACGGAGACAACAAAGGCTGTAAACCTCTATGAACATCATCATATGTTAGTGTAGGATGCAACTATGCATTAAAACAATATTGTCGTCTTTTTGAAATTTTCTCAAAATTATGTGTTAACTAACCCCTACGAAAATATTGAGTTTTTGGTAAATACTTTATATACTGAAGCCTATAACTTTAGTGTGTTTTAAAATTTCTAACCACATTATACATTTGTATTAATGTATTTTAAGCTCTTTTTCATGGTATATGAAATCGTTATAATTTTTTTTATCAATTAATTTAGTAAAACTTCATAATCCTCCATAAATCGATGGAATAACCACTATAAAATCACTATTTTCTTGAAAAACGGAGACGACAAAGGCTGTAAACCTCTATGAACATCATCATATATTAGTGCAGGATGCAAATATGCATTAAAACAATATTGTCGTATTTTTTGAAATTTTCTCAAAATCTATGTGTTAAATAACCCCTACAAAAATATTGAGTTTTTGGTAAATACTTTATATACTGAAGCCTATAATCTTTAGTGTTGTTTTAAAATTTCTAACCATATTCTACATTTGTATTAATGTATTTAAGCTTTTTTTCATGGTATGCGGAAATCATCATAATTTTTTTTATCAATTAATTTAGTAAAACTTCATATACTCCCTAAATCGATGGAATAACTACTGTAGTTTCTTGAAAATGGAGAAAACAAAGGCTGTAAACCTCTATGAACATCATCATATGTTAGTGCAGAATGCAATTATGCATTGAAACAATATTGTCGTATTTTTTGAAATTTTCTCAAAATCTATGTGTTTTGAGAAAATATTGAGTTTTTGGTAAATACTTTATATACGAAGCCTATTTTCTTTACTGTGTTGTTTTAAAATTTCTAACCATATTATACATTTGTATTAATGTATGCTTAACTATCTTTCATGGTAAATGTGCATCGTTCAATTGTTTTTATAAATTAATTTAGTAAAACTTCAATACTCCCTAAATTAGTGGACTAACCACTATAAAATCACTATTTTCTAAAGAAATGGAGACAAAAAATGTTCCAACTCTTTTTGACCATATCATATATCAGTACAGGATGCAACTATGCATTAAAACAATATTGTCGTATTTTTTAAAATTTCTCAAAATCTATGTGTTAACCCCTACAAAAATATTGAGTTTTTGGTAAAACTTTATATACTGAAACCTATAATCTTTAGTGTTGTTTTAAAATTTCTAACCACATTCTACATTTTTATAAATGTATGCTAAACTCTCTTTCATGGTAAATGAGCATCGTTCAATTTTTTTTATATAATTAATTCAGTAAAAGTTCATAATACTCCCTAAATCGATGGAATAACCACTATAAAATCACTTTTTTCTTGAAAAACGGAGAAAACAAAGTTTTAAACCTCTTTGAACATCATCATATGTTAGAGCAGGATGCAACTATGCATTAAAATAATATTGTCGATTTTTTGAAATTTTCTCAAAATCTATGTGTTTAACCTCAACGAAATATTGAGTTTTTGGTAAATACTTTATATATTGAACCTATAATCTTTTGTGTTGTTTTAAAATTTCTAACCACATTTTACATTTGTATTAATGTATTTTAAGCTCTTTTTCATGGTATATGGAAATCGTTATAATTTTTTTATCAATTAATTTAATAAAACTTCATAATACTCTAAATCGATGAAATAACCACTATAAAATCACTATTTTCTTGAAAAACGGAGACAGAAAAGGCTGTAAACCTCTATGAACATCATCATATGTTAGTGCAGACAACTATGCATTAAAACAATATTGTCGTGTTTTTTGAAATTTTCTCAAAATCTATGTGCTTTGAGAAAATATTGAGTTTTTGGTAAATACTTTATATACTGAAGCCTATAATCTTTAGTGTTGTTTTAAAATTTCTAACCATATTCTACATTTTATTAATGTATGTTAAACTCTTTTCAAGGTAAATGAGCATCGTTCAATTGGTTTTATAAATTAATTTAGTAAAACTTCATATACTACTCCCTAAATCGATGAATAACCACTATAAAATCACTATTTTCTTGAAAAACGGAGACAACAAAGGCTGTAAACCTCTATGAACATCATCATATATTAGTACATGATGCAATTATGCATTAAAACAATATTGTCGTATTTTTTAAATTTTCTCTCAAAATCTATGTGTTAACTAACCCCTACGAAAATATTGAGTTTTTGGTAAATACTTTATATACTGAAGCATAATCTTTAGTGTTGTTTTAAAATTTCTAACCACATTCTACATTTTATTTAATATTTTAAGCTCTTTTTCATGATATGAAAATCGTTATAATTTTTTTATCAATTAATTTAGTAAAACTTCATAATACTCCCTAAATCGATGGAATAACCACTATAAAATCACTATTTTCTTGAAAAACGGAGACAAAAAGGTTCCAAACCTCTTGAACATCATCATATGTTAGTGCAGGATGCAACTATGCATTAAAACAATATTGTCGTATTTTTTGAAATTTTCTCAAAATCTATGTGTTAATCCTACGAAAATATTGAGTTTGTGGTAAATACCTTATATACTGAAGCCTATAATCTTTAGTGTTGTTTTAAAATTTCTAACCACATTCTCACTTTGTATTAATGTATTTTAAGCTCTTTTTCATGGTAAATGAGAATCGTTATAATTTCTTTATCAATTAATTTAGTAAAACTTCATACTCTCCTAAATCGATGGAATAACCACTATAAAATCACTATTTTCTTGAAAAACGGAGACAACAAAGGCTGTAAACCTCTATGAACATCATCATATGTTAGTGCAGGATGCAACTATGCATTAAAACAATATTGTCGTATTTTTTGAAATTTTCTCAAAATCTATGTGTTAACCCCTACGAAAATATTGAGTTTTTGGTAAATATTTTATATACTGAAGCCTATAATCTTTACTGTTGTTTTAAAATTTCTAACCACATTTACATTTGTATTAATGTATGCTTAAATCTCTTTCATGGTAAATGAGCATCGTTAAATTTTTTTATAATTAATTTAGTAAAACTTCATATAATCCCTAAATTAGTGGAATAACCATTATAAAATCGATATTCTTTAGAAAATGGACAAAAAAAAGGTTCAAACCTCTTTGAACATCATCATATATTAGTAAAGGATGCAACTATGCATTAAAACAATATTGTCGAATTTTTTGAAATTTTCTCAAAATCTATGTGTTCCCCTACAAAAATATTGAGTTTTTGGTAAATACTTTATATACTGAAGCCTATAATCTTTAGTGTTGTTTTAAAATTTCTAACCATATTCTACATTTGTATTAATGTATGCTTAAATCTCTTTCATGGTAAATGAGCATCGTTCAATTGTTTTTATAAATTAATTTAGTAAAACTTCATAACTCCCTAAATCGTGGAATAACCACTATAAAATCACTATTTTCTTGAAAAACGGAGACAAAAAATTCCAAACCTCTTAGACCATCATCATATATTAGTACAGGAAGCAACTATGCATTAAAAAAATATTGTCGTATTTTTTGAAATTTTCTCAAAATCTATGTGTTAACAACCCCTACGAAAATATTGAGTTTTTGTAAATACATTATATACTGAAGCCTATAATCTTTTTGTTGTTTTAAAATTTCTAACCACATTTTACATTTTTATTAATATTTTAAGCTCTTTTTCATGGTATGTGGAAATCATTATAATTTTTTTATCAATTAATTTAGTAAAACTTCATAATACTCCCTAAAATCGATGGAATAACCACTATAAAATCACTATTTTCTTGAAAAACGGAGACAACAAAGGCTGTAAACCTCTATGAACATCATCATATGTTAGTGCAGAATGCAACTATGCATTAAAACAATATTGTCGTATTTTTTGAAATTTTCTCAAAATCTATGTGTTAACTAACCCCTACGAAAATATTGAGTTTTGGTAAATACTTTATATACTGAAGCCTATAATCTTTAGTGTTGTTTTAAAATTTCTAACCACATTCTACATTTGTATTAATGTATTTTAAGCTCTTTTTCATGGTAAATGAGCATCGTTATAATTTTTTTATCAATTAATTTAGTAAAACTTCATATACTCCTAAATCTATGGAAAAACCATTATAAAATCACTATTTTCTTGAAAAACGGAGACAACAAAGGCTGTAAACCTCTATGAACATCATCATATGTTAGTGCATGATGCAACTATGCATTAAAAATATTGTCGTATTTTTTGAAATTTTTTCAAAATCTATGTGTTAACTAACCCCTACGAAAATATTGAGTTTTGGTAAATACTTTATATACTGAAGCCTATAATCTTTTGTGTTGTTTTAATATTTCTAACCACATTCTACATTTGTATTAATGTATTTTAAGCTCTTTTTCATGGTATATGAAAATCGTTATAATTTTTTTATCAATTAATTTAGTAAAACTTCATAATACTCCCTAAATCGATGGAATAACCACTATAAAATCACTATTTTCTTGAAAAACGGAGACAACAAAGGTTTTAAACCTTTGAACATCATCATATATTAGTACAGGATGCAACTATGCATTAAAACAATATTGTCGTATTTTTGAAATTTTCTCAAAATCTATGTGTAACTCCTACAAAAATATTGAGTTTTTGGTAAATAAACTATATATTGAAGCCTATAATCTTTAGTGTTGTTTTAAAATTTCTAACCACATTCTACATTTGTATTAATGTATTTTAAGCTCTTTTTCATGGTATATGAAAATCGTTATAATTTGTTTTTCAATTAATTTAGTAAAACTTCATAATACTCCCTAAATCGATGGAATAACCACTATAAAATCACTATTTTCTTGAAAAACGGAGACAACAAAGGCTGTAAACCTCTATGAACATCATCATATATTAGTACAGGTGCAACTATGCATTAAAACAATATTGTCGTATTTTTTGAAATTTTCTCAAAATCTATGTGTTAACCCCCCTACGAAAATATTTAGTTTTTGGTAAATATATTATATACTGAAGTCTATAATCTTTAGTGTTGTTTTAAAATTTCTAACCACATTTACATTTGTATTAATGTATTTTAAGCTCTTTTTCATGGTAAATGAGCATCGTTATAATTTTTTTATCAATTAATTTAGTAAAACTTCATAATACTCCCTAAATCGATGGAATAACCACTATAAAATCACTATTTTCTTGAAAAACGGAGACAACAAAGGCTGTAAACCTCTATGAACATCATCATATGTTAGTGCAGGATGCAACTATGCATTAAAATAATATTGTCGTATTTTTGAATTTTTTTCAAAATCTATGTGTTAACTAACCCCTACGAAAATATTGAGTTTTTGGTAAATACTTTATATACTGAAGCCTATAATCTTTAGTGTTGTTTTAAAATTTCTAACCACATTCTGCATTTGTATTAATGTATTTTAAGCTCTTTTTCATGGTATATGAAAATCGATATAATTTTTTATCAATTAATTTAGTAAAACTTCATAATACTCCCTAAATCGATGGAATAACCACTATAAAATCACTATTTTCTTGAAAAACGGAGACACAAAGGTTTTAAACCTCTTTGAACATCATCATATGTTAGTGCAGGATGCAACTATGCATTAAAACAATATTGTCGTATTTTTTGAAATTTTCTCAAAATCTATGTGTTAATCCCTACGAAAATATTGAGTTTTTGGTAAATACATTATATACTGAAGCCTATAATCTTTAGTGTTGTTTTAAAAATTCTAACCACATTCTACATTTGTATAATGTATTTTAAGCTCTTTTTCATGGTAAATGAGCATCGCTATAATTTTTTATCAATTAATTTAGTAAAACTTCATAATACTCCCTAAATCGATGGAATAACCACTATAAAATCACTATTTTCTTGAAAAACGGAGAAAAAAAGTTGTAAACCTCTATGAACATCATCATATGTTAGTCAGGATGCAACTATGCATTAAAACAATATTGTCGTATTTTTGAAATTTTCTCAAAATCTATGTGTTAACTAACCCCTACAAAATATTGAGTTTTTGGTAAATACTTTATATACTGAAGCCTATATTCTTTACTGTTGTTTTAAAATTTCTAACCATATTATACATTTGTATTAATGTATGCTTAACTCTTTTTCATGGTAAATGAGCATCGTTCAATTGTTTTTATAAATTAATTTAGTAAAACTTCATATACTCCCTAAATTAGTGGACTAACCACTATAAAATCACTATTTTCTAGAGAAATGGAGACAAAAAAATTTTCAAACCTCTTTGACATCATCATATATTAGTACATGATGCAACTATGCATTAAAACAATATTGTCGTATTTTTTGAAATTTTCTCAAAATCTATGTGTCCCCTACGAAAATATTGAGTTTTGGTAAATACTTATATATTGAAGCCTATAATCTTTAGTGTTGTTTTAAAATTTCTAACCACATTCTACATTTGTATTAATGTATTTTAAGCTCTTTTTCATGGTAAATGAGCATCGTTATAATTTTTTTATCAATTAATTTAGTAAAACTTCATAATACTCCCTAAATCGATGGAATAACCACTATAAAATCACTATTTTCTTGAAAAACGGAGACAACAAAGGCTGTAAACCTCTATGAACATCATCATATGTTAGTGCAGGATGCAACTATGCATTAAAACAATATTGTCGTATTTTTGAAATTTTCTCAAAATCTATGTGTTCCCTACGAAAATATTGAGTTTTTGGTAAATACTTTATATACTGAAGCCTATTATCTTTACTGTTGTTTTAAAATTTCTAACCATATTATACTTTTGTATTAATGTATGCTTAATTCTCTTTCATGGTAAATGAGCATCGTTCAATTGTTTTTATAAATTAATTTAGTAAAACTTCATATACTCTCTAAATTAGTGGACTAACCACTATAAAATCACTATTTTCTAGAAAACGGAGACAAAAAATGTTCAAAACCTCTTTGAACATCATCATATATTAGTACAGGATGCAACTATGCATTAAAACAATATTGTCGTATTTTTGAAATTTTCTCAAAATCTATGTGTAACAACCCTACGAAAATATTGAGTTTTTGGTAAATAAACTATATATTGAAGCCTAAATCTTTAGTGTTGTTTTAAAATTTCTAACCACATTCTACATTTGTATTAATGTATTTTAAGCTCTTTTTCATGGTATATGAAAATCGTTATAATTTTTTTATCAATTAATTTAGTAAAACTTCATAATACTCCCTAAATCGATGGAATAACCACTATAAAATCACTATTTTCTTGAAAAACGGAGACAACAAAGGCTGTAAACCTCTATGAACATCATCATATATTAGTACATGATGCAACTATGCATTAAAACAATATTGTCGTATTTTTTGAAATTTTCTCAAAATTTATGTGTTAACTAACCCCTACGAAAATATTGAGTTTTTGGTAAATACTTTATATACTGAAGCCTATAATCTTTAGTGTTGTTTTAAAATTTCTAACCACATTCTACATTTGTATTAATGTATTTTAAGCTCTTTTCATGTATATGAAAATCGTTATAATTTTTTATCAATTAATTAGTAAAACTTCATAATACTCCCTAAATCGATGGAATAACCACTATAAAATCACTATTTTCTTGAAAAACGGAGACAACAAAGGCTTAAACCTCTATGAACATCATCATATATTAGTACATGATGAAACTATGCATTAAAACAATATTGTCGTATTTTTTGAAATTTTCTCAAAATCTATGTGTTAACCCCTACGAAAATATTGAGTTTTTGGTAAATACATTATATACTGAAGCCTATAATCTTTAGTGTTGTTTTAAAATTTCTAACCACATTCTACATTTGTATTAATGTATTTTAAGCTCTTTTTCATGGTAAATGAGCATCGTTATAATTTTTTATCAATTAATTTAGTAAAACTTCATAATACTCCCTAAATCGATGGAATAACCACTATAAAATCACTATTTTCTTGAAAAACGGAGACAACAAAGGCTGTAAACCTCTATGAACATCATCATATGTTAGTGCAGGATGCAACTATGCATTAAAACAATATTGTCGTATTTTTTGAAATTTTCTCAAAATCTATGTGTTAACTAACCCCTACGAAAATATTGAGTTTTTGGTAAATACTTTATATACTGAAGCCTATAATCTTTAGTGTTGTTTTAAAATTTCTAACCACATTCCATTTGTATTAATGTATTTTAAGCTCTTTTTCATGGTATATGAAAATCGTTATAATTTTTTTTATCAATTAATTTAGTAAAACTTCATAATTCTCCCTAAATTGATGGAATAACCACTATAAAATCACTATTTTCTTGAAAAACGGAGACAACAAAGGGAACATCATCATATGTTAGTGCAGGATGCACTATGCATTAAAAAAATATTGTCGTATTTTTGAAATTTTCTCAAATCTATGTGTTTCCCCTACAAAATATTGAGTTTTTGGTAAATACTTTATATACTGAAGCCTATAATCTTTAGTGTTGTTTTAAAATTTCTAACCATATTCTACATTTGTATTAATGTATTTTAAGCTCTTTTTCATGGAATGAGGAAATCGTTATAATTTTTTTTATCAATTAATTTAGTAAAACTTCATAATACTCCCTAAATCGATGGAATAACCACTATAAAATCACTATTTTCTTGAAAAACAAAGAAAACAAAGGCTGTAAACCTCTATGAACATCATCATATGTTAGTGCACAATGCAACTATGCATTAAAACAATATTGTCGTATTTTTTGAAATTTTCTCAAAATCTATGTGTTTTGAGAAAATATTGAGTTTTTGGTAAATTTATATACTGAAGCCTATAATCTTTACTGTTGTTTTAAAATTTCTAACCACATTATACATTTGTATTAATTTATGCTTAACTTCTTTCATGGTAAATGAGCATCGTTCAATTGTTTTTATCAATTAATTTAGTAAAACTTCATATACTCCCTAAAAGTGGAATAACCACTATAAAATCACTATTTTCTTGAAAAACGGAGACAAAAAAATGTTCCAAACCTCTTTGAACATCATCATATGTTAGTGCATGATGCAACTATGCATTAAAACAATATTGTCGTATTTTTTAAAATTTTCTCAAAATCTATGTGTTAACCCCTACGAAAATATTGAGTTTTTGGTAAATACTTTATATACTGAAGCCTATAATCTTTAGTGTTGTTTTAAAATTTCTAACCACATTCTACATTTTATTAATGTATTTTAAGCTCTTTTTCATGGTAAATGAGCATCGTTATAATTGTTTTTATCAATTAATTTAGTAAAACTTCATAATACTCCCTAAATCGATGGAATAACCACTATAAAATCACTATTTTCTTGAAAAACGGAGACAAAGGCTGTAAACCTCTATGAACATCATCATATATTAGTGCAGGATGCAAATATGCATTAAAACAATATTGTCGTATTTTTTGAAATTTTCTCAAAATCTATGTGTTTAACCCTAACGAAAATATTGAGGTTTTGGTAAATACTTTATATACTGAAGCCTATAATCTTTAGTGTTGTTTTAAAATTTCTAACCACATTTTACATTTGTAGTAACGTATTTTAAGCTCTTTTCATGGTATATGGAAATCGTTATAATTTTTTTATCAATTAATTTAGTAAAACTTCATAATACTCCCTAAATCGATGGAATAACCACTATAAAATCACTATTTTCTTGAAAAACGGAGACAACAAAGGCTGTAAACCTCTATGAACATCATCATATGTTAGTGCATGATGCAACTATGCATTAAAACAATATTGTCGTATTTTTGAAAATTTTCAAAATCTATGTGTTAACTAACCCCTACGAAAATATTGAGTTTTTGGTAAATACTTTATATACCACCTTAATCTTTACTGTTGTTTTAAAATTTCTAACCACATTCTATATATTAAGCTCTTTTTCATGATGTATGAAAATCGTTATAATTTTTTATCAATTAATTTAGTAAAACTTCATAATATTCCCTAAATCGATGGAATAACCACTATAAAATCACTATTTTCTTGAAAAACGGAGACAAAAAGGTTCCAAACCTCTTTGAACATCATCATATATTAGTACAGGATGCAACTATGCATTAAAACAATATTGTCGTATTTTTTAAAATTTTCTCAAAATATGTGTTAACCCCTACGAAAATATTGAGTTTTTGGTAAATACTTTATATACTGAAGCCTATAATCTTTAGTGTTGTTTTAAAATTTCTAACCACATTCTACATTTTATTAATGTATTTTAAACTCTTTTTCATGGTAAACGAGCATCGTTCAATTGTTTTTATCAATTAATTTAGTAAAACTTCATAATACTCCCTAAATCGATGGAATAACCACTATAAAATCACTATTCTCTTTAAAAACGGAGACAACAAAGGTTTTAAACCTCTTTGAACATCATCATATGTTAGTGCAGGATGCAACTATGCATTAAAACAATATTGTCGTATTTTTTGAAATTTTCTCAAAATCTATGTGTTTAACCCCAACGAAAATATTGAGTTTTTGGTAAATACTTTATATACTGAAGCCTATAATCTTTAGTGTTGTTTTAAAATTTCTAACCACATTTTATTTTGTATTAATGTATTTTAAGCTCTTTTCATGGTATATGGAAATCGTTATAATTTTTTTATCAATTAATTTAGTAAAACTTCATAATACTCCCTAAATCGATGGAATAACCATTATAAAATCACTATTTTCTTGAAAAACGGAGACAACAAAGGCTGTAAACCTCTATGAACATCATCATATGTTAGTGCAGGAGGCAACTATGCATTAAAACAATATTGTCGTATTTTTTGAAATTTTCCCAAAATCTGTGTTAACCCCTACGAAAATATTGAGTTTTGGTAAATACTTTATATACTGAAGCCTATAATCTTTAGTGTTGTTTTAAAATTTCTAACCATATTCTACATTTTTATTAATGTATGATAAACTCTCTTTCATGGTAAATTAATTTAATTAAACTTCATATACTCCCTAGTGGACTAACCACTATAAAATCACTATTTTCTAGAGAAATAGAGACAAAAAATGTTTCAAACCTCTTTGAACATCATCATATATTAGTACATGATGCAACTATGCATTAAAACAATATTTTCGTATTTTTTGAAATTTTCTCAAAATCTATATGTTAACCCCTACGAAAATATTGAGTTTTTGGTAAATACTTTATATACTGAAGCCTATAATCTTTTGTGTTGTTATAAAATTTCTAACCACATTCTACATTTGTATTAATGTATTTTAAGCTCTTTTTCATGGTAAATGAGCATCATTATAATTTTTTATCAATTAATTTAATAAAACTTCATATACTCCCCAAATCGTGGAATAACCACTATAAAATCGCTATTCTCTACAAAAACGGAGAAAAAAAATGTTCCAAACCTCTTTGAACATCATCATATATTAGTGCATGATGCAACTATGCATTAAAACAATATTGTCGTATTTTTTGAAATTTTCTCAAAATCTATGTGTCTCAACGAAAATATTGAGTTTTTGGTAAATAATTTATATACTGAAGCCTATAATCTTTAGTGTTGTTTTAAAATTTCTAACCACATTCTACGTTTGTATTAATGTATTTTAAGCTCTTTTTCATGGTATATGAAAATCGTTATAATTTTTTTATCAATTAATTTAGTAAAACTTCATAATACTCCCTAAATCGATGGAATAACCACTATAAAATCACTATTTTCTTGAAAAACGGAGACAACAAAGGTTTTAAACCTCTTTGAACATCATCATATGTTAGTGCAGGATGCAACTATGCATTAAAACAATATTGTCGTATTTTTTGAAATTTTCTCAAAATCTGTGTTAACCTCTACGAAAATATTGAGTTTTTGGAAATACTTTATATACTGAAGCCTATAATCTTTAGTGTTGTTTTAAAATTTCTAACCACATTCTACATTTTTATTAATGTATGCTAAACTCTCTTTTATGGTAAATTAATTTAATAAAACTTCATATACTCCCTAAATTAGTGGACTAACCATTATAAAATCGCTATTTTCTAGAGAAATGGAGACAAAAAATGTTCCAAACCTCTTTGACCATCATCATATATTAGTACAGGATGCAACTATGCATTAAAAAAATATTGTCGTATTTTTTGAAATTTTCTCAAAATCTATGTGTTATCCCCTACGAAAATATTAGTTTTTGGTAAATACATTATATACTGAAGCCTATAATCTTTAGTGTTTTTTAAAATTTTAACCACATTCTACATTTGTATTAATGTATTTTAAGCTCTTTTTCATGGTAAATGAGCATCGTTATAATTTTTTTATCAATTAATTTAGTAAAACTTCATATACTCCCTAAATAGTGGAATAACCATTATAAAATCACTATTCTCTAGAGAAACGGAGACAAAAAGGTTCCAAACCTCTTTGACCAACATCATATATTAGTGCAGGATGCAACTATGCATTAAAACAATATTGTCGTATTTTTTGAAATTTTCTCAAAATCTATGTGTCCCTACGAAAATATTGAGTTTTTGGTAAATACTTTATATACTGAAGCCTATAATCTTTAGTGTTGTTTTAAAATTTCTAACCATATTCTACTTTGTATTAATGTATGCTAAACTCTTTTCATGGTAAATGAACATCGTTCAATTGTTTTTATAATTTAATTTAGTAAAACTTCATATACTCTCCAAATTAGTGGACTAACCATTATAAAATCGCTATTTTCTAGAGAAAAGGAAACAAAAACTGTTCCAAACCTCTTTGACCATCATTATATATTAGTACATGATGCAACTATGCATTAAAAAAATATTGTCATATTTTTTGAAATTTTGTCAATATCTATGTGTTAACAACCCCCTACGAAAATATTGAGTTTTTGGTAAATGTTTTATATACTGAAGCTTATAATCTTTAGTG
The DNA here is from genome assembly GCF_020379485.1 of Brassica napus. Taxonomy (NCBI): domain Eukaryota; kingdom Viridiplantae; phylum Streptophyta; class Magnoliopsida; order Brassicales; family Brassicaceae; genus Brassica; species Brassica napus. The sequence goes on along the minus strand of NW_026017002.1, from coordinate 23,630 downwards.
TTGTTTTAAAATTTCTAACCACATTCTACATTTGTATTAATGTATTTTAAGCTCTTTTTGATGGTATATGGGAATCGTTATAATTTTTTTATCAATTAATTTAGTAAAACTTCATAATACTCCCTAAATCGATGGAATAACCACTATAAAATCACTATTTTCTTGAAAAACGGAGACAACAAAGGTTTAAACCTCTTTGAACATCATCATATGTTAGTGCAGGATGCAACTGTGCATTAAAACAATATTGTCGTATTTTTTGAAATTTTCTCAAAATCTATGTGTTTAAACCCCTACGAAAATATTTAGGTTTTGGTAAATACATTATATACTGAAGCCTATAATCTTTACTGTTGTTTTAAAATTTCTAACCACATTCTACATTTGTATTAATGTATTTTAATCTCTTATTCATGGTATATGAAAATCGTTATAATTTTTTTTATCAATTAATTTAGTAAAACTTCATAATACTCCCTAAATCGATGGAATAACCACTATAAAATCTCTATTTTCTTGAAAAACGGAGACAACAAAGGTTTTAAACCTCTTTGAACATCATCATATGTTAGTCCAGGATGCAACTGTGCATTAAAACAATATTGTCGTATTTTGTGAAATTTTCTCAAAATCTATGTGTTAATCCTTACGAAAATATTTTGTTTTTGGTAAATACATTATATACTGAAGCCTATAATCTTTAGTGTTGTTTTAAAATTTCTAACCACATTCTACATTTGTATTAACGTATTTTATGCTCTTTTTCATGGTAAATGAGCATCGCTATAATTTTTTATCAATTAATTTAATAAAACTTCATAATACTTCTTAAATCGATGGAATAACCACTATAAAATCACTATTTCTTGAAAAACGGAGATAACAAAAGCTGTAAACCTCTATGAACATCATCATATGTTAGTGCAGAATGCAACTATGCATTAAAACAATATTGTCGTATATTTTAAAATTTTCTCAAAATCTGTGTTAACCCCTACGAAAATATTGAGTTTTTGGTAAATAATTTATATACTGAAGCCTATAATCTTTAGTTTTGTTTTAAAATTTCTAACCACATTCTACATTTGCATTAATGTATTTCAAGCTCTTTTTCATGGTATATGAAAATCGTTATAATTTTTTTATCAATTAATTTAGTAAAACTTCATAATCCTCCCTAAATTGATGGAATAACCACTATAAAATCACTATTTTCTTGAAAAACGAAGACAACAAATGCTGTAAACCTCTATGAACATCATCATATGTTAGTGCAGGATGCAACTATGCATTAAAACAATATTATCGTATTTTTTGCAATTTTCTCAAAATCTATGTGTTAACTAACCCCTACGAAAATATTGAGTTTTTGGTAAATACTTTATATACTTAAGGTTATAATTTTTAGTGTTGTTTTAAAATTTCTAACCACATTGTACATTTTTATTAATGTATTCTAAGCTCTTTTTCATGGTATATTAAAATTGTTATAAATTTTTTATCAATTAATTTAGTAAAACTTCATAATCCTCCCTAAATCAATGGAATAACCACTATAAAATCACTATTTTCTTGAAAAACGGAGACAACAAAGGCAGTAAACCTCTATGAACATCATCATATGTTAGTGCAGGATGCAACTATGCATTAAAACAATATTGTCGTATTTTTTTGAAATTTTCTCAAAATTTATGTGTTAACTAACCGCTACGAAAATATTGAGTTTTTGGTAAATACTTTATATACTGAAGCCTATAATCTTTAGGGTTGTTTTAAAATTTCTAACCACATTCTACATTTGTATTCATGTATTTTAAGCTCTTTTCATGTTATATAAAAATCGTTATAATTTTTTTTATCAATTAATTTAGTAAAACTTCATAATCCTCCCTAAATCGATGGAATAACCACTATAAAATCACTATTTTCTTGAAAAACGGAGACAGCAAATGCTGTAAACCTCTATGAACATCATCATATATTAGTACATGGTGCAACTATGCATTAAAACAATATTGTCGTATTTTTTGAAATTTTCTAAAAATCTATGTGTTAACCCATACGAAAATATTTTGTTTTTGGTAAATACATTATATACTGAAGCCTATAATCTTTAGTGTTGTTTTAAAATTTCTAACCACATTCTACATTTGTATTAATGTATTTTAAGCTCTTTTTCATGGTAAATGAGCAACATTATAATTTTTTATCAATTAATTTAGTAAAACCTCGTAATACTCCCTAAATCGATGGAATAACCACTATAAAATCACTATTTTCTTGAAAAACGAAGACAACAAAGGCTGTAAACCTCTATGAACATCATCATATGTTAGTGCAGGATGCAACTATGCATTAAAACAATATTGTCGTATTTTTTGAAATTTTCTCAAAATCTATGTGTTAACTAACCCCTACGAAAATATTGAGGTTTTGGTAAATACATTATATACTGAAGCCTATAATCTTTAGTGTTGTTTTAAAATTTCTAACACATTCTACATTTGTATTAATGTATTTTAAGCTCTTTTTCATGGTAAATGAGCATCGTTATAATTTTTTTATCAACTAATTTAGTAAAACTTCATAAAATTCTCTAAATCGATGGAATAACCACTATAAAATCACTATTTTCTTGAAAAACGGAGACAACAAAGGCTGTAAACCTCTATGAACATCATCATATGTTATTGCAGGATGCAACTATGCATTAAAACAATATTGTCGTATTTTTGAAAATTTTCTCAAAATCTATGTGTCCCTACGAAAATATAGGGTTTTTGGTAAATACTTTATATACTGAAGCTTATTATCTTTACTGTTGTTTTAAAATTTCTAACCATATTATACATTTGTAATAATGTATGCTTAACTCTCTTTCAAGGTAAATGAGCATCGTTCAATTGTTTTTATAAATTAATTTAGTAACACTTCATATACTCTCTAAATTAGTGGACTAACAATTATAAAATCGCTATTTTCTAGAGAAATGAAGACAAAAAAATGTTCCAAACCTCTTTAACCATCATCATATATTAGAACAGGATGCAACTAAGCATTAAAACAATATTGTCATATTTTGAAATTTTCTCAAAATCCATGTGTAACAACCCCTACGAAAATATTGAGTTTTTGGTAAATAAACTATATATTGAAGCCTATAATCTTTAGTGTTGTTTTAAAATTTCTAACCACATTCTACATTTGTATTAATGTATTTCAAGCTCTTTGTCATGGTATATGAAAATCATTATAATTTTTTTTGTCAATTAATTTAGTAAAACTCCCTGTTGGGAACTACGCTACGCGTGAGTCGGGCGCTCGGTCCGGGCCTAGCGAGTTGCAAGAAAATCGGGGAGTACGCGGGGCCTAGTTTTTAACATAATTTAATATATTTTTTAATATGTTTAGATAACAAAAATTATAATAAAAGTTTTAATACATGCTTTTATAAATATTACAAAAGAACATACGTTTTTCCTCTCGTACACATCTGATTCAAGCACCACAAAAAAGAATTTCAATTCATGGGATAAACAAAAAAAAAGAAAATCCCCAAATGTATATGAACGTGAGTTAGTTTTGGGCCAAACAAATATTAAACTAAGTTTTTTTATGGGCTCAGCATCCATTTTTGGATTTAGTGGGCAATTGTCAATTGTTAATAATCAAAATTTTTAATGTCGAGTTCATGACCGAGTTAAACTACGCGGCCGCGTTTCCCATTTTACGCGGACAACGCGGACTTCTACGGCCAACCGATTTTAGTCACCGATTTGCACCTCCTCCCCGCGGCCAAGCTCCGAGTCACGCCTAGGCGGCCGCCTAGGCGGCTAGGCGGCCGCGTTTTCGAACAGGGGTAAAACTTCATAATCCTCCCTAAATCGATAGAATAACAACTATAAAATCATTATTTTCTTGAAAAACAGAGACAGCAAAGGTTGTAAACCTCTATGAACATCATCATATATTAGTACAGGATGCAACTATGCATTAAAACAATATTGTCGTATTTTTTGAAATTTTCTCAAAATTTATGTGTTAACCCCTATGAAAATATTTAGTTTTTGGTAAATACATTATATTCTGAAGCCTATAATCTTTAGTGTTGTTTTAAAATTTCTAACCACATTCTACATTTGTATTAATGTATTTTAAGCTCTTTTTCATGGTAAATGAGCAACATTTCAATTTTTTATCAATTAATTTAGTAAAACCTCATAATACTCCCTAAATCGATGGAATAACCACTATAAAATAATTATTTTCTTGAAAAACGGAGACGACATAGGCTGTAAACCTCTATGAACATCATCATATGTTAGTGCAGGATGCAACTATGCATTAAAACAATATTTTCGTATTTTTTGAAATTTTCTCAAAATCTATGTGTTAACTAACCCCTACGAAAATATTGAGTTTTTGGTAAATAATTTATATACTGAAGCCTATAATCTTTAGTGTTGTTTTAAAATTTCTAACCACATTCCATATTTGCATTAATGTATTTTAAGCTCTTTTTCATGGTATATGAAAATCGTTATAATTTTTTTTATGAATTAATATAGTAAAACTTCATAATCCTCCCTAAATTGATGGAATAACCACTATAAAATCACTATTTTCTTGAAAAACGGAGACAACAAAGGCTATAAACCTCTATGAACATCATCATATGTTAGTGCATGATGCAACTATGCATTAAAATAATGCTGTCGTATTTTTAAAAAAATTTCCAAATCTATGTGTTAACTAACCCCTACAAAAATGTTGAGTTTTTTGTAAATACATTATATACTGAAGCCTATAATCTTTAGTGTTGTTTTAAAATTTCTAACCATATTCTACATTTGTATTAATATATTTTAAGCTCTTTTTCATGGAATGCGGAAATCGTTATAATTTTTTTTATCAATTAATTCAGTAAAACCTCATAATACTCCCTAAATCGATGGAATAACCACTATAAAATCACTATGTTCTTGAAAAACAGAGAAAACAAAGGCTGTAAACCTCTATGAACATCATCATATGTTAGTGCACAATGCAACTATGCATTGAAACAATATTGTCGTATTTTTTGAAATTTTCTCTAAATCTATGTTTTTTGAGAAAATATTGAGTTTTTGGTAAATACTTTATATACCGAAGCCTATTTTCTTTACTGTTGTTTTAAAATTTCTAACCATATTATACATTTGTATTAATTTATGCTTAACTATCTTTCATGGTAAATGAGCATCGTTCAATTGTTTTTATAAATTAATTTAGTAAAACTTCATATACTCCCTAAATTAGTGGACTAACCACTATAAAATCACTATTTTCTAGAGAAATTGAGACAAAAAAATGTTCCAAACCTTTTTGACCATCATCATATAATAGTACATGATGCAACTATGATTTAAAACAATATTTTCGTATTTTTTAAAATTTTCTCAAAATCTACGTGTTAACCCCTACGAAAATATTGAGTTTTTGGTAAACACTTTATATACTGAAGCCTATAATCTTTAGTGTTGTTTTAAAATTTCTAACCATATTCTACATTATTATAAATGTATGCTAAACTCTCTTTCATGGTAAATGAGCATCGTTCAATTGTTTTTATAAATTAATTCAGTAAAAGTTCATAATACTCCCTAAATCGATGGAATAACCACTACAAAATCACTATTTTCTTGAAAAACGGAGAAAACAAAGGTTTTAAACCTTATTGAACATCATCATATATTAGAGCAGGATGCAACTGTGCATTAAAAAAATATTGTCGTATTTTTTGAAATTTTCTCAAAATCTATGTGTTTAACCCCTAACGAAAATATTGAGTTTTTGGTAAATACTTTATATACTGAAGCCTATAATCTTTAGTGTTGTTTTAAAATTTCTAACCACATTTTACATTTGTAGTAACGTATTTTAAGCTCTTTTCATGGTATATGGAAATCGTTATAATTTTTGTATCAATTAATTTAGTAAACTTCATAATACTCCCTAAATCGATGTTATAACCACTATAAAATCACTATTTTCTTGAAAAACGGAGACAACAAAGGCTGTAAACCTCTATGAACATCATCATATGTTAGTGCATGATGCAACTATGCATTAAAACAATATTGTCGTATTTTTAAAAAAAAATTCAAAATCTATGTGTTAACTAACCCCTACGAAAATATTGAGTTTTTGGTAAATACTTTATATACTGAAGCCTATAATCTTTACTGTTGTTTTAAAATTTCTAACCACATTCTATATATTAAGCTCTTTTTCATGATGTATGAAAATCGTTATAATTTTTTATCAATTAATTTAGTAAAACTTCATAATATTCCCTAAATCGATGGAATAACCACTATAAAATCATTATTTTCTTGAAAAACGGAGACAAAAAGGTTCCAAACCTCTTTGAACATCATCATATGTTAGTGCAGGATGCAACTATGCATTAAAATAATATTGTCGTATTTTTTAAAATTTTCCCAAAATATGTGTTAACCCCTACGAAAATATTGAGTTTTTGGTAAACACTTTATATACTGAAGCCTATAATCTTTAGTGTTGTTTTAAAATTTCTAACCATATTCTACATTATTATAAAAGTATGCTAAACTCTCTTTCATGGTAAATGAGCATCGTTCAATTGTTTTTATAAATTAATTCAGTAAAAGTTCATAATACTCCCTAAATCGATGGAATAACCACTATAAAATCACTATTTTCTTGAAAAACGGAGAAAACAAAGGTTTTAAACCTCTTTGAATATCATCATATGTTAGAGCAGGATGCAACTGTGCATTAAAACAATATTGTCGTATTTTTTGAAATTTTCTCAAAATCTATGTGTTTAACCCCAACGAAAATATTGAGTTTTTGGTAAATACTTTATATACTGAAGCTTATAATCTTTAGTGTTGTTTTAAAATTTCTAACCACATTTTATTTTTTGTAGTAACGTATTTTAAGCTCTTTTCATGGTATATGGAAATCGTTATAATTTTTTTATCAATTAATTTAATAAAACTTCATAATACTCCGTAAATCGATGAAATAACCATTATAAAATCACTATTTTCTTGAAAAACGGAGACAACAAAGGCTGTAAACCTCTATGAACATCATCATATGTTAGTGCAGGAGGCAACTATGCATTAAAACAATATTGTCGTGTTTTTTGAATTTTTCTCAAAATCTGTGTTAACCCCTACGAAAATATTGTGGTTTTGGTAAATACTTTATATACTGAAGCTTATAATCTTTAGTTTTGTTTTAAAATTTCTAACCATATTCTACATTTTTATTAATGTATGATAAACTCTCTTTCATGGTAAATTAATTTAATAAAACTTCATATACTCCCTAGTGGACTAACCGTTATAAAATCACTATATTCTAGAGAAATAGAGACAAAAAAATGTTTCAAACCTCTTTGACCATCACCATATATTAGTACAGGATGCAACTATACATTAAAACAATATTTTCGTATTTTTTGAAATTTTCTCAAAATCTATATGTTAACCCCTACGAAAATATTGAGTTTTTGGTAAATACATTATATACCGAAGCCTATAATCTTTAGTGTTGTTTTAAAATATCTAACCACATTCTACATTTGTATTAATGTATTTTAAGCTCTTTTTCATGGTAAATGAGCATCGTTATAATTTTTTTATCAATTAATTTAATAAAACTTCATATACTCCCCAAATTAGTGGACTAACCATTATAAAATCGCTATTCTCTACAGAAATGGAGAAAAAAAATGTTCCAAACCACTTTGACCATCATCATATATTAGTACATGATGCAATTATGCATTAAAACAATCTTATAGTATTTTTTGAAATTTTCTCAAAATTTATGTGTCTCAACGAAAATATTGAGTTTTTGGTAAATAATTTATATACTGAAGCCTATAATCTTTAGTGTTGTTTTAAAATTTCTAACCACATTCTACGTTTGTATTAATGTATTTTAAGCTCTTTTTCATGATATATGAAAATCGTTATAATTTTTTTATCAATTAATTTAGTAAAACTTCATAATACTCCCTAAATCGATGGAATAACCACTATAAAATCATTATTTTCTTGAAAAACGGAGACAACAAAGGTTTCAAACCTCTTTGAACATCTTCATATGTTAGTGCAGGATGCAACTATGCATTAAAACAATATTGTCGTATTTTTTGAAATTTTCCCAAAATCTGTGTTAACCTCTACGAAAATATTGAGTTTTTGGTAAATACTTTATATACTGAAGCTTATAATCTTTAGTGTTGTTTTAAAATTTCTAACCAAATTCTACATTTTTATTAATGTATGCTAAACTCTCTTTTATGGTAAATTAATTTAATAAAACTTCATATACTCCCTAAATTAGTGGACTAACCGTTATAAAATCGCTATATTCTAGAGAAATTGAGACAAAAAATGTTCCAAACCTCTTTGACCATCATCATATATTAGTACAGGATGCAACTTTACATTAAAACAATATTGTCGTATTTTTTGAAATTTTCTCAAAATCTATATGTTATCCCCTACGAAAATATTTAGTTTTTGGTAAACACATTATATACTGAAGCCTATAATCTTTAGTGTTTTTTTTAAATTTCTAACTACATTCTACATTTGTATTAATGTATTTTAAGCTCTTTTTCATGGTAAATGAGCATCATTATAATTTTTTTATCAATTAATTTTGTAAAACTTCATATACTCCCCAAATTAGTGGACTAACCATTATAAAATCGCTATTCTCTAGAGAAATTGAGACAAAAATGTTCCAAACCACTTTGACCAACATCATATATTAGTACAGGATGCAATTATGCATTAAAACAATCTTATAGTATTTTTTGAAATTTTCTCAAAATCTATGTGTCCCTACGAAAATATTGAGTTTTTGGTAAATACTTTATATACTGAATCCTATAATCTTTAGTGTTGTTTTAAAATTTCTAACCATATTCTACTTTGTTATTAATGTATGCTAAACTCTTTTTCTTGGCAAATGAACATCGTTCAATTGTTTATATAATTTAATTTAGTAAAACTTCATGTACTCTCCAAATTAGTGGACTAACCATTATAAAATCGCTATTCTCTAGAGAAATGGAGACAAAAATGTTCCAAACCACTTTGACCATCATCATATATTAGTACATGATGCAATTATGCATTAGAACAATCTTGTCGTATTTTTTGAAATTTTCTCAAAATCTATGTGTTAACTAACCCCTACGAAAATATTGAGTTTTTGGTAAATATTTTATATACTAAAGCCTATAATCTTTAGTGTTGTTTTAAAATTTCTAACCACATTCTACATTTTTATTAACGTATTTTAAGCTCTTTTTCATGGTATATGGAAATCGTTATAATTTTTTTATCAATTAATTTAGTAAAACTTCATATACTCCATAAATCGATGGAATAACCACTATAAAATCACTATTTTCTTGAAAAATGGAGACAACAAAGGTTTAAAACCTCTTTGAACATCATCATATGTTAGTGCAGGATGCAACTGTGCATTAAAACAATATTGTCGTATTTTTTGAAATTTTCTCAAAATCTATGTGTTTAAACCCCTACGAAAATATTGAGTTTTTGGTAAATACTTTATATACTGGTGCCTATAATCTTTAATGTTGTTTTAAAATTTCTAACCACATTCTACATTTGTATTAACGTATTTTATGCTCTTTTTCATGGTATATGGAAATCGTTATAATTTTTTTATCAATTAATTTAATAAAACTTCATAATACTCCGTAAATCGATGGTATAACCACTTTAAAATCACTATTTTCTTGAAATACGGAGACAAAAAAGGCTGTAAAACTCTATGAACATCATCATATGTTAGAGCAGGATGCAACTGTGCATTAAAATAATATTGTCGTATTTTTTGAAATTTTCTCAAAATCTATGTGTTTAACCCAACGAAAATATTGAGTTTTTGGTAAATACTTTATATACTGAAGCCTATAATCTTTAGTGTTGTTTTAAAATTTCTAACCACATTTTACATTTGTAGTAACGTATTTTAAGCTCTTTTTCATGGTATATGGAAATCGTTATAATTTTTTTATCAATTAATTTAATAAAACTTCATAATACTCCGTAAATCGATGAAATAACCATTATAAAATCACTATTTTCTTGAAAAACGGAGACAACAAAGGCTGTAAAACTCTATGAACATCATCATATGTTAGTGCAGGATACAACTATGCATTAAAACAATATTTTCGTATTTTTCGAAATTTTCTCAAAATCTACGTGTTAACTAACCCCTACGAAAATATTGAGTTTTTGGTAAATATTTTATACAGTGAAGCCTATAATCTTTAGTGTTGTTTTAAAATTTATAACCATATTCTAAATTTTTATTAATGTATGCTAAACTCTCTTTCATGGTAAATGAGCATCGTTCAATTATTTTATAAATTAATTTAGTAAAACTTCATAATATTCCCTAAATCGGTGGAATAACCACTATAAAATCACTATTTTCTTGAAAAACAGAGACAACAAAGGTTCCAAACCTCTTTGAACATCATCATATGTTAGTTTCATTAAAACAATATTGTCGTATTTTTTGAAATTTTCTCAAAATCTATGTGTTACTTTATATACTGAAACCTATAATCTTTAGTGTTGTTTTAAAATTTCTAACCATATTCTAGATTTTTATTAATGTATGCTAAACTCTCTTTTATGGTAAATGAGCATCGTTCAATTGTTGTTATAAATTAATTTAGTAAAACTTCATAATACTCCCAGAATCGATGGAATAACCACTATAACATCATCATATGTTAGTGCAAGATGCAACCATATTATACACTTTTATAATGTATGCTGAGCTCTTTTTCATGGTAAATGAACATCGTTCAATTTTTTTTATAAATTAATTTCGTAAAACTTCATATACTCCCTAAATTAATGGACTAACCATTATAAAATCGCTATTCTCTAGAGAAATTGAGACAAAAAATGTTCCAAACCTCTTCGACCAGCATCATATATTAGTACAGGATGTAATTATGCATTAAAACAATATTGTCGTATTTTTTGAAATTTTCTCAAAATCTATGTGTTTAACCCCTACGAAAATACTGAGTTTTTGGTAAATACTTTATATATTGAAGCCTATAATCTTTAATGATGTTTTAAAATTTCCAACCACATTCTACATTTGTATTAACATATTTAAACTCTTTTTCATGGTATATGAAAATCGTTATAATTTTTTATCAATTAATTTAATAAAACTTCATAATACTCCGTAAATCGATGGAATAACCACTTTAAAATCACCATTTTCTTGAAAAACGGAGACAACAAAGGCTGTAAACCTCTATGAATAGCATCATATGTTAGTGCAGGATGCAACTATGCATTAAAACAATATTTTCGTATTTTTTTGAAATTTTCTCAAAATCTTTGTGTTTTGAAAAAATATTGAGTTTTTGGTAAATACTTTATATACTGAAGCCTATTTTCTTTACTGTTGTTTTTAAATTTCTAACCATATTATACATTTGTATTAATGTATGTTTAACTCTATTTCATGGGAAATGAGCATCGTTCAATTGTTTTTATCAATTAATTTAGTAAAACTTCATATACTCCCTAAATTAGTGGATTAACCATTATAAAATCACTATTTTCTAGAGAAATGGAGACAAAAACATGTTTCAAACCTCTTTGACCATCGTCATATATTAGTACAGAATGCAACTATGCATTAAAACAATATTGTCGTATTTTTTGAAATTTTCTCAAAATCTATGGTTTAACCCCTACGAAAATATTGAGTTTTTGGTAAACATTTTATATACTAAAACCTATAATCTTCAGTGTTGTTTTAAAATTTATAACCATATTCTACATTTTTATAAATGTATGCTAAACTCTCTCTCATGGTAAATGAGCATCGTTCAATTATTTTTATAAATTAATTCAGTAAAAGTTCATAATACTCCCAAAATCGATGAAATAACCACTATAAAATCACTATTTTCTTGAAAAAGGAGACAATAAAGGTTTTAAACCTCTTTGAACATCATCATATTTAGTGCAGGATGCAACTGTGCATTAAAACAATATTGTTGTATTTTTTTAAATTTTTCCAAAATCTATGTGTTAACCCCCTTACGAAAATATTGAATTTTTTGGTAAACACTTTATATACTGAAGCCTATAATCTTTAGTGTTGTTTTAAAATTTCTAACTATATTCTACATTTTTATAAATGTATGCCAAACTCTCTTTCATGGTAAATGAGCATCGTTCAATTATTTTTATAAATTAATTCATTAAAAGTTCATAATACTCCCTAAATCGATGGAATAACCACTATAAAATCACTATTTTCTTGAAAAACAGAGACCACAAAGGTTCCAAACCTCTTTGAACATCATCATATGTTAGTTGCATTAAAACAATATTGTCGTATTTTTTGAAATTTTCTCAAAATCTATGTGTTACTTTATATACTGAAACCTATAATCTTTAGTGTTGTTTTAAAATTTCTAACCATATTCTACATTTTTATTAATGTATGCTAAACTCTCTTTCATGGTAAATGAGCATCGTTCAATTGTTTTTATAAATTAATTTAGTAAAACTTCATAATATTCCCTAAATCGATGGAATAACCACTATAAAATCACTATTTTCTTGAAAAACGGAGACAGCAAAGGTTTCAAACCTCTTTGAACATCATCATATGTTAGTGCAAGATGAAACTATGCATTAAAACAATATTGTCGTATTTTTTGAAATTTTCTCAAAATCTATGTGTTAACTCCTACGAAAATATTGAGTTTTTGGTAAATACTTTATATACTGAAGCCTAAAATCTTTAGTGTTGTTTTAAAATTTTTAACAATATTCTACATTTTTATTAATGTATGCTAAGCTCTTTTTCATGGTAAATGAACATCGTTCAATTGTTTTTATAAATTAATTTCGTAAAAATTCATATACTCCCTAAATTAGTGGACTAACCATTATAAAATCGCTATTGTCTCGAGAAATTGAGACAAAAAATGTTCCAAACCTCTTTGACCAGCATCATATATTAGTACAGGATGCAATTATGCATTAAAACAATATTGTCGTATTTTCTGAAATTTTCTCAAAATCTATGTGTTAACCCCTACGAAAATATTGAGTTTTTGGTAAATACTTTATACAGTGAAGCCTATAATCTTTAGTGTTGTTTTAAAATTTCTAACCATATTCTAAATTTTTATTAATGTATGCTAAACTTTCTTTCATGGTAAATGAGCATCATTCAATTGTTTTTATAAATTAATTTAGTAAAACTTCATATACTCGTTAAATTAGTGGATTAACCATTATAAAATCGCTATTCTCTAGAGAAATGGAGACATAAAATGTTCCAAACCTCTTTGACCATCATCATATATTAGTACATGATGCAACTATGCATTAAAACAATATTGTCATATTTTTTGAAATTTTTTCAAAATCTATGTGTTCCCCTACGAAAATATTAATACTTTATATACCGAAGCCTATAATCTTTAGTGTTGTTTTAAAATTTCAAACCATATTCTACATTTGTATTAATGTATGTTAAACTCTCTTTCATGGTAAATGAGCATCGTTCGATTGTTTTTATAAATTAATTTAATAAAACTTCACATATTCCCTAAATTAGTGGACTAACCATTATAAAATCGTTATTCTCTAGAGAAATGGAGACAAAAAAGGTTGCAAACCTCTTTGAACATCATCCTATATTAGTAGAGGAGGCAACTGTGTATTAAAGCGATATTGTTTATTTTTTTGAATTTTTCTCAAAATCTATGTGTTAACAACCCGTACGAAAATATTGAGTTTTATGTTAAACGCTCTATATACTGAAGCTTACATTTTTTTATTGTTATTCTAAATTTTCTAACAACAATCTATATTTATATTAATGTATGTTAAACTCTCTTTCATGGTATATGAGAATCATTCTAATGTTTTTTATCAATTAATTAGTAAAAACTTCATAATATTATCTAAATTATTGGAATAACCACTACAAAACCGCTATTCTCTTGAGAAACAGAGACAACAAAGGTTCCAAGCATCTTTAAACATCATCATATGTTAGTGCATGATGCAACTATCCATTAAAAAATATATTCATATTTTTTTAATTTTTCTCCAAATCTAGGTATAAATTGCTACGAATATATTGAGTTTTATGTTAAACGCACTATATACTGAAGTATATACTTTTTAGTGTTTTTTAAAAAATTTAACCACTTTCTACATTTGTATTAATGTATGTTAAACTCTCTTTCATGATGCATGGAAATCGTTTTAATTTTTTATCAATTAATTTAGTAAAACTTCATAATACTCCCTAAATCGGTGGAATAACCACTATTAAATCGCTATTTTCTTGAAAAATAGAGACAACAAAGGCTCAAACCTCTTTGAACATCATCATATGTTAGTGCAGGATGCAAATATGCATTAAAACAATATTGTCATATTTTTTGAATTTTTCTCAAAATCTATGTATTAACCCCATACAAAAATATTGAGTTTTTGGTAAATGTTTTATATACTGAAGCCTATAATCTTTAGTGTTGTTTTAAAATTTCTAACCACATTCTACATTTGTATTAATGTATTTTAAGCTCTTTTTCATGGTATATGGGAATCGTTATAAATTTTTTTATCAATTAATTTAGTAAAACTTCATAATACTCCTTAAATCGATGGAATAACCACTATAAAATTACTATTTTCTTGAAAAACGGAGACAACAAAAGCTCCAAACCTCTTTGAACATCATCATATGTTAGTGCAGGATGCAACTATGCATTAAAACAATATTGTTGTATTTTTTGAAATTTTCTCAAAGTATATGTGTTAAACCCTACAAAAATATTGAGTTTTTGGTAAATGCTTTATATACTGAAGCCTATAATCTTTAGTGTTGTTTTAACATTTTTAACCATATTCTACATTTGTATTAATGTATGTTAAACCCTCTTTCATAGTAAATGAGCATCGTTCAATTGTTTTTATAAATTAATTTAGTAAAACTTCGTATACTCCATAAATTAGTGGACTAACTATTATAAAGTGCTAAGATAAACCATCCACGGCTGCTCCGGTTTTCATTCAGCCATATCCTTGTCCACCAATGGTTCCCTGACTTCTCTGCTGCCATCACTTGCGTTTGACATCTTCATGATTATATGTGTCTTCCTTCTGGAGTTTTTGGTCTCCACAACTTTCCTCAAAACTGCAAAGAGACGAAACCTGAAGCAAGAGTTGAGTAAGAAGGCAGAAGAAATGTACAAAGGAGCAAACTGGAAAAGCAGAGAACGAGAATAATGAAGATGATAGCTCCTTATAGTTGATAGTGACGTTTTAGGCAAGAAAGCTTTGTGGGGGTCTATTACCAAAGAGACGAAAGCTCTGTTTTATGTCTTTTTCTTGGCATTATATTTAGGGGGCAGATTAGTTTCCTCCTCTATAGCTAAGGACAACGTTAAGCTAGTTGAGAGGGGATGAAACCAAATTGAGGTAAATATAAAACCAATATTCTGTATAAAAAGAACATCACAAAGATGCACATCTGGACCTTTTTTGTTATAACATCATAACTTTATTAATATCAAATCAATGTAACATATTACATGGAACATAAATTACATCGAACATGTTGTTATAAAGAACTCGACGAAAAAAAAAAAAAAAAAAAAAAAAAAAAAGAACTCAACTATTATATTATAGAAGGATAGATATAAGAAAAAAAATAGAAAAAAAATGGAAGCTGCCAAATTACAAACATAACGGCGCCGTGTTAATATTTAGATAACGTGGAAAAAGAACCGGTTCGGTATATGTTGGTATTGTAAGAATTGAGGACCGGTTGGATTACAAAATCCACCGACTGAATTAGAATATAACCGTTAGGGGAAACGCGTGTTTATCAAAGCACTTCTTTCTTTCTTTCTTTCCCTTTTTTTTTCCCAAAGGAACATTGAAGTCGACTCTATATAACCCTTAGGAGACGACGCGAGTTCTCGAACGAAACCTTTTTCGTATTTGCTCTCTCCTTTCACTCGTCTGTCTCTTCCAGAAACAAACAGAGAGTCGTTTACTTTCTCGCCAGATATGTAAGTGTTTCGATCGCTGTAAATCGATTAAACAGAGAGTCGTTTACTTGCCCGTGAAGTTTTTGATTTGTAGGGCTTCAAAGTTTGTCTATTTTAGGGTTTCTAAATGCTTTCGCGATTTGCTTTTAATTTGTTTCCGTTGGCTCGAGTTTTAAGTTGTAATTAGAGTTTCCCGTTTTGTTTTTTGATGATTTATTTTCGGTTTTCGTTTTAAGATTCCTTCTTTCTTTCATGTTTTGGGGATTTTGAGATCAAGCTTTGTTTTTTTTTTGGTTTTGTTTGAAGTTTTTGTTTTTTGTTTTTTGTTTTTTCACTTGAAACCCAAAAAAGATCATAGGCAGACACTAACCTAATAGTGTTCTGCCAGATTCTTGTTTGGGAACATTGTCCCATTGCTGCCTCTATAAGACCATCCCCTAGCAAGATTGTTAATTGGACCGATGATATTGGGTTTGGTAGTGCATTGTATGTTAGGGGATGGCAAATAAGACCCACTCGGCTCTTTATATAGTCTTTAAGACAAAAGACTTTACTTACCCACGGCTTTAGTTCAAATCTGTTTTCAGTTCTTTGAATTGGACGGTTTGAGAAAGTCTTAAGACAAAAGACTTAAGAACTGAAAACAGATTCTTGACTATTACCCACGGCTTATAAAAGCAGACAATGGTTCGGCTCTATAATAGTCTTTAAGACAAAAGACTTTACTTACCCACGGCTTGGTCCAAATCTGTTTTCAGTTCTTTGAGTGGGACGGTTTGAGAAAGTCTTTAGACAAAAGACTTAAGAACTGAAAACAGATTCTTGACTGTACTACCCACGGCTTACAAAAGTAGACAAAAGACCCACTCGTCTCTATAAGACCCACTCGGCTCTAGTCTTTAAGACAAAAGACTTTACTTACCCACGGCTTGGTTCAAATCTGTTTTCAGTTCTTTGAGTTGGATGGATTTTAACGACCAACAGTTTGAGAAAGTCTTAAGACAAAAGACTTAAGAACTGTAAACAGATTCTTGACTGTATTACCCACGGCTTACAAAAGTAGACAATGGTTCGGTGAAAAGACTTTTTGGATGGAAACATTACAATGACAATGGGGGGAGTTTTAAGCGACTGGATGAATATTAACGACCAGCGGCTTAGAACATGTCATTACGGGTTTGCAAATAATACCACACGACTCTATCGTCTTAATGACAAAAAAGACTTAACTTACCCACGGCTTGACTCAAAAATCTGTTTAAGGGAATGAATCCAAAGACCCAATGGTTTGAGAAAGTCTTAAAGACAAAAAGACTACAAACTGAAAACAGATTTTTTATTGCACCCACGGCTTATAAAATTCTTTGTCTTTAGACAGATTCAATGACAGTCCCACTCGGCTCAATAGTCTTAAAGCCAAAAGACTTTACTTACCCACGGCTTGACTCAAATCTGTTTTCAGATATTAAAAGGGATGACAAATGGATCAATGGTTTGATAAAGTCTTAAGACAAAGACTTTAAACTGAAAACAGATTCTTGAAAGTAAGTGCTTACTTACTTATCCACGTCTTATAAGAAAAGTCTATAGACAAAGACACCTATCGGTTAAGATTCTTTAGACAGATTCAGTGACAATGGCACAGTTTGGAGGTTTACTTGATGAAATAAACTGAGGGGGACATTTTGGAGGCTTGCTTGGTGGAATAAACGAGTAGCTTCTTAGAACAAGTCACTGAAGTATGGCAAATAAGAGCCACAAGGCTCAATAGTCTTAAAGACAAAAGAATGAAAACAGATTCCTTACCGCTTACACACCCACACGACTCTTATGGTTTAAAGACAAAAGACTTTACTTACCCACGGCTTGACTCGACTCAAATCTGTTTTTCAGTTACTTGAATGAGAGATGGAGTTTAACGACAAGAAACTCTTAAGACAGACTACAAACTGAAAACAGATTCTTGACTGAACTACCCACGGCTTATAAAATCTCTAGACATAGACAATATCGGTTAAAAGTCTTCAGACAGATTCACAGAGGTAAGCAAGGGGCATACTACTTGATCTAAAGACTAATTACTTTTTAATTTCCCTCAGGTTTGTGCTTCAGAAGGTGTTCAAATCGTTAGAGATTCTGAGGACATTCCAAGTGTATCAGACTTCTGCGACAGGTATATGCTTTTCAAACCTCTTTGTAATTAGTTGTGTCTCATGTAGTTTGTGGTTTTTGTTTGCTTAACTCCATAAACTCTCTGGGTTATCCATTGAACCCTTTGATTTCCTCTTGGCAGTTTTATAATTAAATTTTGGTTGTTGTATGAGCGTCTTACATTTTACATTATGCATTAATTTTGGTTGTTGTATGTTCCATCTGCATCACCTCTTATACACTTCCGCATTTTGCATTTTGCATTTTGCATGCATTTTGCATTTTGCATTTTGCATTTTACAATACATTTTGCATTATGCATCATGTTCTTGCAATCTTATAGTTAAATTTGGATGTTTGAGCAATCATGACATTCTTGTTGTTTTATAAATTATTTTTCTTGTTGTATGAGCGTCTTGCATTTTACATTATGCATAAACTTCGGTTGGTGTATGCACATTATGCATCACGTCATATATTCTGCATTTTGTTCTTACAATACATTCTGCATTATGCATCATGTTCTTGCAATTTTATTGTTAAATTTTGATGTGTGAGCAATTACGACATTATGCATCATCATTCATATATGATTTATGTATCATACTCTGTAAATATGCTATCACGATGATCAAAAATATATTTGGTATGATACTAGTGTATGTCCTTGCCTCTATGATATTTATTTAAAATCTATTGAATCGTGGTGTATTTATTTAATAGCATTATTTGAATTCCAGTTTCAACATTTCCTTTCTTTAAAGTATTCTGAATACATTTTCTGAATAGTTGCATTACTTGTTTAATGTTTTCTGAATATATTTCTGAATAGTAGTTCTCTGCTAAATAATGACTTGATTTTTTTATTGCGCCTTTTAAACCCTGTCTTGATTGTATTGTTTGTTGTGTGGTTTTTGTTTTGAACTCATGGGTTGTTTAGCTATCGGTTAGAGCATGGTCAATTCTGCTTTCAAACTATCATATAATTAATTTTCTATATCTTAAAACCTTAAAGTTACAAAACCTAAGGCTAAAATTTATTTAAAAGAATTGGTAATATTTTCCATGAATATTAGTAATCTAAAATTCTTAGACTCATTTTTAAACCACTCATAATCGGAGTTGCTTGTGAAATGTGAACCATCTTAATTATTGCTTAAGGGTGTTAGTGGAACTTAGATTTCTATAGAATTTGTCAATTATTACTTATTTTTTCAGTTACATTAATGAAATATGCTTAAATGAATTTAAACTTTCTATTTTATTGTTTGTCTTTTTCAGTTACCTTAATGAAATATCCTTAAATAAATTTGAACATAATGTCATTTAATCAACAAAAAAAAATCATGAGTTATCCTTACGTGCATAATTTTAATAATGAAGAATTTTAAAAATGTGCATCATTAAAATGTTACCTAAAACATGCAGCACTAATATATAACATGCATCAATAAAACTAGAATTTGACTCACACAATTGTACGGATATTATTTTCAGTTGATTAAATTTAAAAATAATTATTTATTCAAAAAATATTTAAGAATGACTATGTTTTTAAAAATTATATGGTATTATTTTCTTATAACTCATTTTTCATTTGATAAATTGTTAGAAAGAAAATTTTAGCATAATATAACTCAGTTGTCATTTGCTAAATTTATGGTTTTTATTTATATTTTTTATTATTTAATTATAATATTTTCATTTTATATTTGAAAGATAAAAGAATTTTCTTTCAAAAAATATTTTGTAAATGTATTTTTTTTAAATAATCAATTAAAATTGTTATTATCATTGAATATCATTATTTTTGACATAATTTGAGTTTTCGTTTACATCAAAACTTATCATTTTAGGATAATTTTAATTTAAAATGTAATTTTCATATTTTTCAAACAAATTCTCAAAATATTTTTTAAATATTTTGTTATGATTGTTAAAAAAATATTGAGTTGCATTTCAAATAAAAAGGTAAAGATATTTAAAAATATTCTAATTAAAATATGTAAAATTAAATATAGTTTTAAGGAAATGGTCAAAATAAAAAAAAATTACACATAAAATAATCATGATTTTTGTTAACGGGTGGATCATTATTTATATGATATCGCACACGAAAGAAAAATTTCTGTTTTTAAAATTATCTAATTAACTCTATACTCATTTTTTAAATATTTTTTATATGATATCACACATTCGTAAAAAAATAAATAGTTTAAGATGCAAAAAAAAATTTACTTAATGAATATAATATGAACGAATATTACAAATACATCATTTAATAAAATAATAATTAAAAACTGAAAATTCATATCCGCGCTGGCGCGCGGATCAGGGTCTAGTTATTGCTTAAGGGTGTTAGTGGAACTTAGATTTCTATAGAATTTGTTGACTTTAAAATTGAGAGATTTGTTAAATTTGGAAAAAATTGTAGAAAACTTTGTATATTGTGAAAATTTATGAAAGTAAAGTAATGTAATGATTCTAAGAATTCAAGGGAACACATATAGTATTCTCAAAATCTTGTTTTGTGAATTAAAATGCTAAGAATTCAATTTTCAATAGCACTTACTTTAATAGATTTATAGAATCATTAAAATCTAAACTTTTTGAATAACAAATGGTTCTACATAGAATTATAGAATCATCAAATCAATAACACTAGATTTTAAGGAGAATGTGAGAATCTATAAACCAATAACACTAGATTTAAAAATTCTAAGACTCATTAAAAATCTAACTAGTGTCTCAGCCCAGCACGGGAAAATAATTCTAGAAATTGTGAATAAGCTAAACTACTTCTATTTACCATATTACCTTAATCTCGTCAAACACAACACCACAATATGCCATCTTCACGTTTTTCAATGGCAAGTTTAGTTTAGAACATTTTGTCATATATTCCATGATAAACTAAAAAGTTCAGCGGAGTTATATATTCCATAGAGACAAAAAAATGTTCCAAACTTCTTTGACCATCATATATTAGTAAAAGATGCAATTATGCATTAAAACAATATTTTCGTATTTTTTGAAATTTTTTCAAATCTATGTGTTAACCCTACGAAAATATTGAGTTTTTGGTAAATACATTATATACTGAAGCCTATAATCTTTAGTGTTGTTTTAAAATTTCTAACCACATTCTACATTTGTAGTAATGTATTTTAAGCTCTATTTCATGGTATATGAGAATCATTATAATTTTTTATCAATTAATTTAGTGAAACTTCATAATACTCCCTAAATCGATGGAATAACCACTATAAAATCACTATTTTCTTGAAAAACAGAGACAAAAAATGCTCCAAACTTATTTGAACATCATCATATGTTAGTGCATGATGCAACTATGCATTAAAACAATTTTTGTATTTTTTGAAATTTACTCAAAATCTATGTGTTTTAACCCCTACGAAAATATTGAGTTTTTGGTAAATACTTTATATACTGAAGCCTATAATATTTAGTGTTGTTTTAAAATTTCTAACCATATTCTACATTTTTATTAATGTATGCTAAACTCTCTTTCATGGTAAATGAGCATCGTTCAATTGTTTTTATAATTAATTTAGTAAAACTTCATATACTCCCTAAATTAGTGGACTAACCATTATAAAATCGTTATTCTCAAAAAAATGTAGACAAAAAATGTTCCAAACCACTTTGACCATCATCATATATTAGTACATGATGCAATTATGCATTAAAGAAATATTGTCATATTTTTTGAAATTTTCTCAAAATCTGTATTAACCCCTACGAAAATATTGAGTTTTTGGTCAATACTTTATATACAGAAGCCTATTATTTTTCATTGTATATGGAAATCGTTATAATTTCTTTATCAATTAATTTAGTAAAACTTCATAATACTCTCTAAAACGATGGAATAACCACTATAAAATCACTAGTTTCTTGAAAATGGAGACAACAAAGGCTGTAAACCTCTATAGACATCATCATATGTTAGTGCAGGATGCAACTATGCATTAAAAAAATATTGTCGTATTTTTTAAAATTTTCTCAAAATCTATATGGTAACCCCCTACGAAAATATTGAGTTTTTGGTAAATTTTATATACTGAAGCCTATTATCTTTACTTTTGTTTTAAAATTCCTAACCATATTATACATTTGTATTAATGTATGCTTAAATCTCTTTCATGGTAAATGAGCATCGTTCAATTGTTTTTATAAATTAATTTAGTAAAACTTCATATACTCCCTAAATTAGTGGACTAGCCATTACAAAATTGCTATTCTCTAGAGAAATGGAGACAAAAAAATGTTCCAAACCTCTTTGACCATCATCATATATTAGTAAAGGATGCAACTATGCATTAAAACAATATTGTCGTATTTTTTGAAATTTTCTCAAAATTTATGTGTTTCCGTACGAAAATATTGAGTTTTTGGTAAATATTTTATATACTGAAGCCTATTATCTTTACTTTTGTTTAAAATTTCTAACCATATTATACATTTGTATTAATGTATGCTAAATCTCTTTCATGGTAAATGAGCATCGTTCAATTGTTTTTATAAATTAATTTAGTAAAACTTCATATACTCCCTAAATTAGTGGACTACCATTATAAAATCGCTATTATCTAGAGAAATGGACACAAAAAATGTTCCAAACCTCTTTGACCATCATCATATATTAGTAAAGGATGCAACTATGCATTAAAATAATATTGTCGTATTTTTTGAAATTTTCTCAAAATCTATGTGTTCCCCTACGAAAATATTGAGTTTTGTAAATACTTTATATATTGAAACCTATAATCTTTAGTGTTGTTTTAAAATTTATAACCATATTCTACATTTGTCTTAATGTATGTAAATCTCTTTCAAGGTAAATGAGCATCGTTCAATTATTTTTTATAAATTAATTTAGTAAAACTTCATATACTCCTTAAATTAGTGGAGTAATCATTATAAAATCGCTATTCTCTATAGAAAAGCAAAAAATGTCCAACCCTCTATGAGACCATCATCATATAATAGTACAGGAAGTGAATTATCATTAAAAATATTGCCGTATTTTTTGAAATTTCTCAAAATCTATGTGTTAACTACCCCTACGAAAATATTGAGTTTTTGTAAATACTTATATACTGAAGCGTATAATCTTTAGTGTTATTTTAAAATTTCTAACCACAATTCTACATTTTTATTTATTTAAATTCTAAGCTCTTTTTCATGGTATAATGAAAATCGTTATTATTTTTTTTTATCAATTAATTTAGTAAACTTCATACTCCTTCTCCCTAAATCGTGGAATAACACTATACAATCACTATTTTCTTGAAAA
>NW_026017001.1:0-24677 GCF_020379485.1 Brassica napus | reverse complement strand
GGATAAATTAAAGTGGTGGAGAATCACCAGGAAGTTGAATAATAAATCTCAGAGGAGTTGGGATGCGAAAGAGTTATCCCACTTTCAAATCAGGTGATTCCAGTTTTCCCAGTTTGGGAATAGCACAGCTTCTTCGTCGTTCCAATCAACCAGGATGAATCTCTTTGTAAGAAGCTTGATTTGGATACATAAAGTGGTGGAAGAATCATCAGGAAGTTGAATAAATCTCATAGGAGTTGGGATGAAGAAGTTATCCCACTTTCAAATCAGGTGATTCCAGTTTCCCAGTTTGGGAATAGCACAGCTCTTCGTCGTTCCAATCAAACCAGGATGAATCTCTTTGTGAGAAGCTGATTTGGATACTTTAAAGTGGTGGAGAATCACCAGGAAGTTGAATAAAATCAATAGGATTGGAATGGCAGAAGAAGTTATCCCACTTTCAAATCAGGTGTTTGTTTGTCTAGTTTCCCAGTTTGGGAATAGCACAGCCTCTTCGTCCTTCCAATCAAACCAGGATCATCTTTTGTGAGAAGCTTGATTTGGATACATAAAGTGGTGGAGAATAACCAGGAAGTTGAATAAATCTCATAGGAGTTGGGAGATGATTGAAGATGAAGAAGAAGTATACCCACTTTCAAATCAGGTGATTCCAGTTTCCGTTTGGGAATAGCACAGCTTCTTCGTCTTCAATCAAACCAGGATGATGAATCTCTTTGTAAGAAGCTTGATTGGATACATAAAGTGGTGGAGAATCACCAGGAAGGTGATATAATAAATCTCATAGGAGTTGGGAATTGGGATGAAGAGAAGTTATCCCACTTTCAAATCAGGTGATTCCAGTTTCCCAGTTTGGGAATAGCACAGCTTCTTCGTCGTTCCAATCAAACCAGGATGAATCTCTTGTGAGAAGGAAGCTTGATTTGGATACATAAAGTTGGTGGAGAATCCCAGGAAGTTGAATAACTTTGTGAGAAGCTTGATTGGATACATAAAGTGGTGGAGAATCACAGGAAGTTGAATATAAATCTCATAGGAGTTGGGATATGAAGAAGTATCCCACTTTCAAAATCAGGGATGGGGTGATTCCAGTTCCAGTTTGGGAATAGCACAGCTTCTTCGTCCTTCCAATCAAACCAGGATGAATCTCTTTGTGAGAAGCTTGATTTGGATGGATCATAAAGTGGTGGAGAATCACCAAGGAAGTTGAATAAATCTCATAGGAGTTGGATGCAAAAGAAGTTATCCCACTTTCAAATCAGGTGATCCAGTTTCCCAGTTTGGGAATAGCACAGCTTCTTCGTCCTTCCAATCAAAACCAGGATGAATCTCTTTGTAAGAAGCTTGATTTGGATACATAAAGGGTGGAGAATCACCAGGAAGTTGAATAAACCTCATAGGAGTTGGGATGAAGAAGTGAAGAAGTTATCCCACTTTCAATCAGGTGATTCCAGTTTCCCAGTTTGGAATAGCACAGCTTCTTCGTCCTTCCAATCAAACCAGGATGAATCTCTTTGTGAGAAGCTTGATTTGGATACATAAAGTGGTGGAGAATCATCAGGAAGTTGAATAAATCTCATAGGAGTTGGCATGAAGAAGTTATCCCACTTTCAAATCAGGTGATTCCAGTTTCCCAGTTTGGGAATAGCACAGCTTCTTCGTCTTCCAATCAACCAGGATGAATCACTTTGTGAGAAGCTTGATTTGGATACAAAGTGGTGGAGAATCACCAGGAAGTTGAATAAACTCATAGGAGTTGGGATGAAGAAGAGAAGTATCCCACTTTCAAATCAGGTGATTCCAGTTTCCCAGTTTGGAGAATAGCACAGCTTCTTCGTCCTTCCAATCAAACCAGGATGAATCTCTTTGTGAGAAGCTTGATTTGGATACATAAAGTGGTGGAGAATCACCAGGAAGTTGAATAAACCTCATAGGAGTGGGATGATGAAAGAAGTTATCCCACTTTCAAATCAGGTGATTCCAGTTTCCCATTTGGAAATAGCACAGCTTCTTCGTCCTTCCAATCAAACCAGGATGAATCTCTTGTGAGAAGCTTGATTTGGATACATAAAGTGGTGGAGAATCATCAGGAAGTTGAATAAATCTCATAGGAGTTGGGATGAAGAAGTTATCCCACTTTCAAATCAGGTGATTCCAGTTTCCCAGTTTGGGAATAGCACAGCTTCTTCGTCCTTCCAATCAAACAGGATGAATCTCTTTGTGAAGAAGCTTGATTTGGATACATAAAGTGGTGGAGAATCACCAGGAAGTTGAATAAATCTCATAGGAGTTGGAATGAAGAAGTTATCCCACTTTCAAATCAGGTGATTCCAGTTTCCCAGTTTGGGAATAGCACAGCTTCTTCGTCGTTCCAATCAAACCAGGATGAATCTCTTTGTGAGAAGCTTGATTGGATACATAAAGTGGTGGAGAATCACCAGGAAGTTGAATAAATCTCATAGGAGTTGGGATGAAGAAGAAGTTATCCACTTTCAAATCAGGTGATTCCAGTTTCCCAGTTTGGGAATAGCACAGCTTCTTCGTCCTTCCAATCAAACCAGGATGAATCTCTTTGTGAGAAGCTTGATTTGGATACAAAGTGGTGGAGAATCATCAGGAAGTTGAATAAATCTCATAGGAGTTGGGATGAAGAAGTTATCCCACTTTCAAATCAGGTGATTCCAGTTTCCCAGTTTGGGAATAGCACAGCTTCTTCGTCTTCCAATCAAACCAGGATGAATCTTTGTGAGAAGCTTGATTTGGATACATAAAGTGGTGGAGAATCACCAGGAAGTTGAATAAATCTCATAGGAGTTGGGATGAAGAAGTTATCCCACTTTCAAATCAGGTGATTCCAGTTTCCCAGTTTGGGAATAGCACAGCTTCTTCGTCGTTCCAATCAAACCAGGATGAATCTCTTTGTGAGAAGCTTGATTTGGATACATAAAGTGGTGGGGAGAGAATCATAGGAAGTTGAATAAATCTCATAGGAGTGGGATGAAGAAGTTATCCCACTTTCAAATCAGGTGATTCCAGTTTCCAGTTTGGGAATAGCACAGCTTCTTCGTCTTCCAATCAAACCAGGATGAATCTCTTGTGAGAAGCTTGATTTGGATACATAAAGTGGTGGAGAATCACAGGAAGTTGAATAAATCTCATAGGAGTTGGAATGAAGAAGTTATCCCACTTTCAAATCAGGTGATTCCAGTTTCCCAGTTTGGGAATAGCACAGCTTCTTCGTCCTTCCAATCAAACCAGGATGAATCACTTTGTAAGAAGCTTGATTTGGATACATAAAGTGGTGGAGAATCACCAGGAAGTTGAATAAATCTCATAGGAGTTGGGATGAAGAAGTTATCCCACTTTCAAATCAGGTGATTCCAGTTTCCCAGTTTGGGAATAGCACAGCTTCTTCGTCGTTCCAATCAAACCAGGATGAATCACTTTGTGAGAAGCTTGATTTGGATACATAAAGTGGGGGAGAATCACCAGGAAGTTGAATAAATCTCATAGGAGTGGGATGAGAAGAAGAAGTTATCCCACTTTCAAATCAGGTGATTCCAGTTTCCCAGTTTGGGAATAGCACAGCTTCTTCGTCGTTCCAATCAAACCAGGATGAATCTCTTTGTAAGAAGCTTGATTTGGATACATAAAGTGGTGAGAATCACCAGGAAGTTGAATAAATCTCATAGGAGTTGGAATGAAGAAGTTATCCCACTTTCAAATCAGGTGATTCCAGTTTCCCAGTTTGGGAATAGCACAGCTTCTTCGTCGTTCCAATCAAACCAGGATGAATCACTTTGTGAGAAGCTTGATTTGGATACATAAAGTGGTGGAGAATCACCAGGAAGTTGAATAAACTCATAGGAGTTGGGATGAAGAAGTTATCCCACTTTCAAATCAGGTGATTCCAGTTTCCCAGTTTGGGAATAGCACAGCTTCTTCGTCGTTCCAATCAAACCAGGATGAATCTCTTTTGAGAAGCTTGATTTGGATACATAAAGTGGTGGAGAATCACCAGGAAGTTGAATAAATCTCATAGGAGTTGGGATGAAGAAGTTATCCCACTTTCAAATCAGGTGATTCCAGTTTCCCAGTTTGGGAATAGCACAGCTTCTTCGTCGTTCCAATCAAACCAGGATGAATCTTGTGAGAAGCTTGATTTGGATACATAAAGTGGTGGAGAATCACCAGGAAGTTGAATAAATCTCATAGGAGTTGGATGATGAAGAAGTTATCCCACTTTCAAATCAGGTGATTCCAGTTTCCCAGTTTGGGAATAGCACAGCTTCTTCGTCGTTCCAATCAAACCAGGATGAATCACTTTGTGAGAAGCTTGATTTGGATACATAAAGTGGTGGAGAATCACCAGGAAGTTGAATAAATCTCATAGGAGTTGGGATGAAAGAAGTTATCCCACTTTCAAATCAGGTGATTCCAGTTTCCCAGTTTGGGAATAGACAGCTTCTTCGTCAATCAAACCAGGTCTTGTCTTGATGGATACATAAACCAGGATGAATCACTTTGTGGAGAAGCTTGATTTGGTACATAAAGTGTGGTGGAGAATCACCAGGAAGTTGAATAAATCTCATAGGAGTTGGGATGAAGAAGTTATCCCACTTTCAAATCAGGTGATTCCAGTTTCCCAGTTTGGGAATAGCACAGCTTCTTCGTCGTTCCAATCAAACCAGGATGAATCACTTTGTGAGAAGCTTGATTTGGATACATAAAGTGGTGGAGAATCACCAGGAAGTTGAATAAATCTCATAGGAGTTGGGATGA
Organism: Brassica napus; assembly: GCF_020379485.1. Lineage (NCBI taxonomy): Eukaryota > Viridiplantae > Streptophyta > Magnoliopsida > Brassicales > Brassicaceae > Brassica > Brassica napus. Next base: position 19,898 of record NW_026017001.1, on the reverse strand, counting down.
AGAAGTTATCCCACTTTCAAATCAGGTGATTCCAGTTTCCCAGTTTGGGAATAGCACAGCTTCTTCGTCGTTCCAATCAAACCAGGATGAATCTTTGTAAGAAGCTTGATTTGGATACATAAAGTGGTGGAGAATCACCAGGAAGTTGAATAAATCTCATAGGAGTTGGGATGAAGAAGTTATCCCACTTTCAAATCAGGTGATTCCAGTTTCCAGTTTGGGAATAGCACAGCTTCTTCGTCGTTCCAATCAAACCAGGATGAATCACTTTGTGAGAAGCTTGATTTGGATACATAAAGTGGTGGAGAATCACCAGGAAGTTGAATAAATCTCATAGGAGTTGGGATGAAGAAGTTATCCCACTTTCAAATCAGGTGATTCCAGTTTCCCAGTTTGGGAATAGCACAGCTTCTTCGTCGTTCCAATCAAACCAGGATGAATCACTTTGTGAGAAGCTTGATTTGGATACATAAAGTGGTGGAGAATCACCAGGAAGTTGAATAAATCTCATAGGAGTTGGGATGAAGAAGTTATCCCACTTTCAAATCAGGTGATTCCAGTTTCCCAGTTTGGGAATAGCACAGCTTCTTCGTCGTTCCAATCAAACCAGGATGAATCACTTTGTGAGAAGCTTGATTTGGATACATAAAGTGGTGGAGAATCACCAGGAAGTTGAATAAATCTCATAGGAGTTGGGATGAAGAAGTTATCCCACTTTCAAATCAGGTGATTCCAGTTTCCCAGTTTGGGAATAGCACAGCTTCTTCGTCGTTCCAATCAAACCAGGATGAATCACTTTGTGAGAAGCTTGATTTGGATACATAAAGTGGTGGAGAATCACCAGGAAGTTGAATAAATCTCATAGGAGTTGGGATGAAGAAGTTATCCCACTTTCAAATCAGGTGATTCCAGTTTCCCAGTTTGGGAATAGCACAGCTTCTTCGTCGTTCCAATCAAACCAGGATGAATCACTTTGTGAGAAGCTTGATTTGGATACATAAAGTGGTGGAGAATCACCAGGAAGTTGAATAAATCTCATAGGAGTTGGGATGAAGAAGTTATCCCACTTTCAAATCAGGTGATTCCAGTTTCCCAGTTTGGGAATAGCACAGCTTCTTCGTCGTTCCAATCAAACCAGGATGAATCACTTTGTGAGAAGCTTGATTTGGATACATAAAGTGGTGGAGAATCACCAGGAAGTTGAATAAATCTCATAGGAGTTGGGATGAAGAAGTTATCCCACTTTCAAATCAGGTGATTCCAGTTTCCCAGTTTGGAATAGCACAGCTTCTTCGTCTTCCAATCAAACCAGGATGAATCTTTGTGAGAAGCTTGATTTGGATACATAAAGTGGTGGAGAATCACCAGGAATGAACAGTGAAGCTTGATTTGGATACATAAATGGATCATAGGAAGTTGAATCATAGGAGTTGGGATGAAGAAGTTATCCCACTTTCAAATCAGGTGATTCCAGTTTCCCAGTTTGGGAATAGCACAGCTTCTTCGTCGTTCCAATCAAACCAGGATGAATCACTTTGTGAGAAGCTTGATTTGGATACATAAAGTGGTGGAGAATCACCAGGAAGTTGAATAAATCTCATAGGAGTTGGGATGAAGAAGTTATCCCACTTTCAAATCAGGTGATTCCAGTTTCCAGTTTGGGAATAGCACAGCTTCTTCGTCGTTCCAATCAAACCAGGATGAATCTCTTTGTAAGAAGCTTGATTTGGATACATAAAGTGGTGGAGAATCACCAGGAAGTTGAATAAATCTCATAGGAGTTGGGATGAAGAAGTTATCCCACTTTCAAATCAGGTGATTCCAGTTTCCCAGTTTGGGAATAGCACAGCTTCTTCGTCGTTCCAATCAAACCAGGATGATGAACTTTGTGAGAAGCTTGATTTGGATACATAAAGTGGTGGAGAATCACCAGGAAGTTGAATAAATCTCATAGGAGTTGGGATGAAGAAGTTATCCCACTTTCAAATCAGGTGATTCCAGTTTCCCAGTTTGGGAATAGCACAGCTTCTTCGTCGTTCCAATCAAACCAGGATGAATCACTTTGTGAGAAGCTTGATTTGGATACATAAAGTGGTGGAGAATCACCAGGAAGTTGAATAAATCTCATAGGAGTTGGGATGAAGAAGTTATCCCACTTTCAAATCAGGTGATTCCAGTTTCCCAGTTTGGGAATAGCACAGCTTCTTCGTCGTTCCAATCAAACCAGGATGAATCACTTTGTGAGAAGCTTGATTTGGATACATAAAGTGGTGGAGAATCACCAGGAAGTTGAATAAATCTCATAGGAGTTGGGATGAAGAAGTTATCCCACTTTCAAATCAGGTGATTCCAGTTTCCCAGTTTGGGAATAGCACAGCTTCTTCGTCGTTCCAATCAAACCAGGATGAATCTCTTTGTGAGAAGCTTGATTTGGATACATAAAGTGGTGGAGAATCACCAGGAAGTTGAATAAATCTCATAGGAGTTGGGATGAAGAAGTTATCCCACTTTCAAATCAGGTGATTCCAGTTTCCCAGTTTGGGAATAGCACAGCTTCTTCGTCGTTCCAATCAAACCAGGATGAATCACTTTGTGAGAAGCTTGATTTGGATACATAAAGTGGTGGAGAATCACCAGGAAGTTGAATAAATCTCATAGGAGTTGGGATGAAGAAGTTATCCCACTTTCAAATCAGGTGATTCCAGTTTCCCAGTTTGGGAATAGCACAGCTTCTTCGTCGTTCCAATCAAACCAGGATGAATCACTTTGTAAGAAGCTTGATTTGGATACATAAAGTGGTGGAGAATCACCAGGAAGTTGAATAAATCTCATAGGAGTTGGGATGAAGAAGTTATCCCACTTTCAAATCAGGTGATTCCAGTTTCCCAGTTTGGGAATAGCACAGCTTCTTCGTCGTTCCAATCAAACCAGGATGAATCACTTTGTGAGAAGCTTGATTTGGATACATAAAGTGGTGGAGAATCACCAGGAAGTTGAATAAATCTCATAGGAGTTGGGATGAAGAAGTTATCCCACTTTCAAATCAGGTGATTCCAGTTTCCCAGTTTGGGAATAGCACAGCTTCTTCGTCGTTCCAATCAAACCAGGATGAATCACTTTGTGAGAAGCTTGATTTGGATACATAAAGTGGTGGAGAATCACCAGGAAGTTGAATAAATCTCATAGGAGTTTGGGATGAAGAAGTTTATCCCACTTTCAAGATCAGGTGATTCCAGTTTCCAGTTTGGGAATAGCACAGCTTCTTCTATGAGATTAAGAGATCCTTAGAGTAAACAGAATAAGAGAGTGTTTAGGAAGTGATTAAGAGAAGTTTGTGAAGTTAGGGACTAGATAAATTAGCTTCTCCACATGCGCGGAGTATCTGGCATCTTGGACCGAGATGCTCTTGCCTTTCCAGCTGTTCCAGCCTGTCAAGGCGCGCTCTACCTTATCCCTAAACGGTCTGATGCCTCAAGGTAAGTTCCTTCCCTTTACCTTAGTTACCGTGTTACTTGGCTGATGCAAGGTAAGTCTTGGTCGATGCTGGATGGTACGGACTGTACGGCTTGTACGGCCTTGTACGGACGTCCGTACCATGCTCTCCCTAAACTCTCTCAAGCTTCCTCATCTCCTTTCCTCTTCAACTCCTTAGCTCTTCATACATATATATTCAGCTCAACTCAACACTCCCCCTCAAGCTTAGCTTTGTATAAGTCTAAGCTTGGACAGCCACAAGATCTTCCTCATTAAAAACCTCACCAAAGAAAACCCAATGGGATAAAACTTTGATGAGGGAAAAAGAGTAAAGACCTTGCAGCTAAGGGGATTAGCTCCTTCTCTTCCCAAGATCAATGAGGCCCAACCTGATGTGAATGGACTCCATTGTCTTCTGTCTTGCAGCCTTGGTGAACACATCCGCTAGCTGATCTTCACTCCTTGTGTAACATGGCAAGATCACCCCTAGCACAATCATCTGCCTCACCTTGTGACAATCAACTTCAATGTGCTTGGTCCTCTCATGAAACACCGAGTTGGATGCAATGTGGATGGCAGCTTGATTGTCACAATGCATTGTCATTGGAGTTGCTTGATCGATCTCCAAGTGCTTCAAGATGCCTTTGATCCATACCAACTCGTTGGTGAGCTTCAGCATGGCTCTATACTCGGCTTCTGCACTTGAACATGACACTACCTTCTGCTTCTTGCTCTTCCAAGTCACCAAGTTGCCTCCAATGAATGTGCAATAGCCTGTGGTTGATCTCCTGTCTGCTCTATCACCAGCCCAATCCGCATCACAATATCCCACCACTTCAGTGCTTCCATTGCAGCCCATCCATACTCCTTGATCAGGTGAGCCGTTGAGATACATCAAGATCCTCTCCACCATGTGCCAGTGATGTTCCTTAGGCACTTGCATGTGTTGACTCACCTGATTCACAGCAAAGCAGATGTCAGGTCTAGTTATAGTAAGATAAATCAATTTGCCAACTAGTTTTCTATAGAGTTTAGGATCCTGATAAGGTTTGCTGTCTTCAATCTCCCCCTCTCGTGGGACTTTGTAGCCATCCTCCATAGGCATCCTTGCTGTCTTGCCTCCATAAGCACCTGCACCTTTCAAAAGATCAAGTGTATATTTCCTTTGGGACATGAACAAACCTTCCTTGGATCTACATATCTCAATTCCAAGGAAGTATTTCATTTCTCCCAAGTCTTTAATCTCAAACATGGATTTAAGAAACTCCTTGGTTGCTATGATACCTTCCTTATCACTCCCTGTGATAATGATATCATCAACATACACAAGGAGAGCAATCATACCTGAGGGAGTCGTGAGAGTGAAGAGAGTGTGATCTAGTTCAGACTTCTTGAAGCCTCGGCCATTCAGAGTAGTGCTCAACTTGTTGTACCAAGCCCTTGGTGATTGCTTCAGTCCATAGATGGCTTTCTTCAATCTCAGTACATTCCCACTCTTTACTAAGTGTTCAAGGCCTGGAGGTGGATGCATATACACTTCATCCTCAAGTTCACCTTGTAGAAACGCATTCTTCACATCCATTTGCCATAACCCCCATCCAAGATTCACAGCCAAGCTTAGTACAATCCGGATTGTGTGGAGTTTAGCTACTGGTGCAAAGGTTTCTATGTAATCTTCTCCATAAGTTTGAGTGAACCCTCTTGCAACTAGTCTTGACTTCTTCCTCTCAACCTTTCCATCCGCTTTGTACTTGATTGTGAATATCCATCTACTAGTCACAGCCTTCTTCCCTTTTGGTAACTCACTCTCATACCATGTATCATTCTTGATCATCGCTCCTGCCTCATCTCCAACTGATTCCTTCCATTCTTTATCTTTCATTGCTTCTTCATAGCTTCTTGGGATGTGATTCTCATCCAAGTTTACCATGAACGCGCAATGTGCTTCTGGATATTGAGCAAAGGAGCACACGGCTTGAGAAGGATGCTCCACAGCTTGGGCATTGTAGTACACTCTCGTGTTTACCCAACTGGAAGGATCCTTCCTTATCCTTGTACTCCTTCTTAGTGGCTGCACAACTGGTTCTTCTTCCTGTTGTTCTTCTACCACTTCATCTTGAGAAGGTGTTTGTGTCACACCATGATCATGTCCATGACCATCCGAGCCTATGCTCTCTTCTCCTTCATTCTCTACTCCTCCTTCATCTTGGTTGGCCTCTTGCATAGGCTCCTCATGCTCCTCTCCTCCCTCATGATCAAGGTGGGATGGTGAACCAACTTCAGGAGGTGTAGTTGCGTGATTCCTCGGATCCTGGGATGTACTGATTCCAAGACCTTCAAGAATGATCCGCAAGGTGGTGGCCTTGTCTGATGTTAAGTCCTTCAGGTCTTCTTGATTCTTTTCTTCATAGTATCCTCTATCTTCCAAGAACTTCACATCTCTAGATACAAGAACTCTCCTTGCTATAGGATCATAGCATTTGTATCCTTTCTGTGTAGCTGAGTATCCTATGAACACAGCCTTAGTGCTTCTTGCTTCTAGCTTGTTGATCATCTCTCCTGGTTTGAGGACAAAGCATAGGCATCCAAAGACTCGCAAGTAATCAAGAGCTGGCTTGTACCTGTTCAGAACTTCAAATGGAGCCTTCTCATTCAGAACTTTGGTTGGAGTTCTGTTTATCAGGTAACAAGCAGTGGCAACCGCATCACTCCAAAATCTCTTTGGAACATTACTCTGAAACATAAGTGACCTTGCCACTTCCATGAGATGCCTATTCTTCCTCTCAGCCACTCCATTTTGCTGTGGAGTATAAGGACAGCTTGTTTGATGTAGAATCCCATGTTGTGATAGGTGTTGCTTGAATGCATGACTCGTGTACTCTCCTCCATTATCTGATCTCAAAATTTTAATCTTAGCATGATAATGGTTAGTTACATAAGTTTGAAAATTCCTAAATGCATCAAGTACCCTATCTTTGGTCTGAATTAAGGTTAACCAGGTGTATTTGGATTTTTCATCAATGAATGTGACAAAATACTTATAACTATCTCTAGATAAGCAAGGGGCAGTCCATACATCTGAATGAATTAGATCAAAGCAATTATCATAAACAGTAGTAGACTTTTGAAACACAGTTCTACAATGCTTGCCTAAAATGCAAGCTTCACAATCCTTATTCTCAAACACAACACCTGGTACCATTAAGTTCAAAGCTTTAACATGAGGGTGTCCTACTCTAGCATGCCACAATGCATTTTTATTCAACAAAGAAGCAGAAGTAAACGAGCAACTATAATCAGGAACAGAAGTGAGTTCTTCAAGCATATAGAGATCTCCCTTAGTCACCCCTTTCCCAATCAACCTGCTGCTCTCAATATCCTGAAACTTCACATCATTAGGACTAAAGATAACATTGCATTGTAAATCATTAGTACATTTCTTCACTGATAATAGGTTTGATGTGAATTCAGGCATGTAAAAAGCTCTAGATTCTTTGTTAAACAGCTTAAGCTTTCCTATTCCTCTAATGGGTATCTTATCCCCATTTGCTATCATCACATGCCCATGTGTAGGTTCTATATCCTTAATCAAGTTTTCATCACTTATCATATGATGTGATGCACCAGAATCAACAATCAATGGTTTACCTACTCGTTTAGCATTATGGCATAGATTACTAAGTGATGAATGCATCTTATCAGTTCTAGCAATGTAAGCATGCCTATACTCATTCCTAGCTTCTAACCGTTCTACTAGTTCTCTAATCAAGTGATCATCCTTATATGCAATCATAGAAGCTCCAAAGGAATAACCGTAAGTGTTACCGTTTTCCTTTAGCATTTTGAAGAGGGCATCAAGGTCTGATCTCTTGATGTAGTCATCATTGCTGCGGGAGCTTGAGGCGCCTGTGTAAGCCACCAGAGACTTCCCATTCCCATCATTGCCTCCAAGCCCATCCACTTCACTGATCTTGCTGGTGCCAGCTCCGCTTGAACCTTCAGTCACATTTGCCCTTCCCTCACGCTCCTTCATGAACTTGGCCGGCTTGAGGTGTGGGTGCAGTATCCAGCATTGGCTCTTCTTATGACCATGCTTCTTGCAATGATCACAGTTGCCATTGAACTTCCTGTCCTCGTACTTCCCGTGAGATGCCTTGTTTGCTTGTGGAGCCTCGGTTGAATCCTCATGAGCTGCTTGATTGGCAAGAGAGAGCTCCCCCTTTCCTCCAAACAAACCCATGGATCCCTGCTCCCTTTGGATTTGTGCACACACCTCCTCAAGGTCCGGAAGCTTGTCTGACCTTAACATGTGCTGGATGAGCTGGGTGTAGGCCGGGTTCAGTGTGAGAAGCAGCCCAAAGACCTTGTCTTGCTCGCGCCTCTCATTCAGCTGATCTGGATCAGTTGTGCTCGGCCTCAGCATCTCCAGCTCTGACCATAAGGACCTGAACCTCCCCAAGTGCTTAGTGAACTCCATGTCCTCTTGTGCAAGACGGTTGATCGCTAGCTTCACTTCAAACACACGGCTGAGGTTGGAAGTGTTCCCATACACCTTCTTCAGCGTGTCCCACAGCTCCTTGGCTGATTCACAGTAGCTGTAGGCATCCAAGATAGCTGGGTCCAAGGATGCGTGTAGAACCGTCATCACCAGCATGTCTTCTTGTTGCCATTTCTCCACAGCCGCTTCATTGGAGACCTCTTCTTGATCTCCTCCCTGAGTAATGAGTTTCGGAGCCTCCCCTGTTGTGATGTGCCCCCACAAACCCTTACTTCCCACAGCAGTCTTCACCATCCGAGACCACACAAGGTAGTTGCTACCTTTGAAAGTAACCGCTACCTTCATCCTCATGTTCATCCCATGTTCCATCTTTGCTTGACTTGAAAACTTGGATCTTGGATTTCGTACACACCAACCTTGAGTCTAGAATCACGCAAACCAACAGAACGTAGCACAGCTTCAACTAGAACGGACCACAGCTTCAACACCTTCAAGACTACTCGCGTGTAGCTTCAAAGACGTTTAGCTTGTAACTCTCTAAAGATCAAACCCCAGATTCAAATGAACCTGGCTCTGATACCATATGAGATTAAGAGATCCTTAGAGTAAACAGAATAAAGAGAGTGTTTAGGAAGTGATTAAGAGAAGTTTGTGAAAGATTAGGAGACTAGATAATTAGCTTCTCCACATGCGCGGAGTATCTGGCATCTTGGACCGAGATGCTCTTGCCTTTCCAGCTGTTCCAGCCTGTCAAGGCGCGCTCTACCTTATCCCTAAACGGTCTGATGCCTCAAGGTAAGTTCCTTCCCTTTACCTTAGTTACCGTGTTACTTGGCTGATGCAAGGTAAGTCTTGGTCGATGCTGGATGGTACGGACTGTACGGCTTGTACGGCCTTGTACGGACGTCCGTACCATGCTCTCCCTAAACTCTCTCAAGCTTCCTCATCTCCTTTCCTCTTCAACTCCTTAGCTCTTCATACATATATATTCAGCTCAACTCAACACTTCGTCCTTCCAATCAAACCAGGATGAATCTCTTTGTGAGAAGCTTGATTTGGATACATAAAGTGTTGGAGAATCACCAGGAAGTTGAATAAATCTCATAGGAGTTGGAATGCAGAAGTTATCCCACTTTCAAATCAGGTGATTCCAGTTTCCCAGTTTGGGAATAGCACAGCTTCTTCGTCCTTCCAATCAAACCAGGATGAATCTCTTTGTGAGAAGCTTGATTTGGATACATAAAGTGGTGGAGAATCACCAGGAAGTTGAATAAATCTCATAGGAGTTGGGATGAAGAAGTTATCCCACTTTCAAATCAGGTGATTCCAGTTTCCCAGTTTGGGAATAGCACAGCTTCTTCGTCGTTCCAATCAAACCAGGATGAATCTCTTTGTGAGAAGCTTGATTTGGATACATAAAGTGGTGGAGAATCACCAGGAAGTTGAATAAATCTCATAGGAGTTGGAATGAAGAAGTTATCCCACTTTCAAATCAGGTGATTCCAGTTTCCCAGTTTGGGAATAGCACAGCTTCTTCGTCGTTCCAATCAAACCAGGATGAATCTTTTGTAAGAAGCTTGATTTGGATACATAAAGTGGTGGAGAATCACCAGGAAGTTGAATAAATCTCATAGGAGTTGGGATGAAGAAGTTATCCCACTTTCAAATCAGGTGATTCCAGTTTCCCAGTTTGGGAATAGCACAGCTTCTTCGTCCTTCCAATCAAACCAGGATGAATCACTTTGTAAGAAGCTTGATTTGGATACATAAAGTGGTGGAGAATCACAGGAAGTTGAATAAATCTCATAGGAGTTGGGATGAAGAAGTTATCCCACTTTCAAATCAGGTGATTCCAGTTTCCCAGTTTGGGAATAGCACAGCTTCTTCGTCCTTCCAATCAAACCAGGATGAATCTCTTTGTGAGAAGCTTGATTTGGATACATAAAGTGGTGGAGAATCACCAGGAAGTTGAAACACTTTGTGAGAAGCTTGATTTGGATACATAAAGTGGTGGAGAATCATCAGGAAGTTGAATAAATCTCATAGGAGTTGGGATGAAGAAGTTATCCCACTTTCAAATCAGGTGATTCCAGTTTCCCAGTTTGGGAATAGCACAGCTTCTTCGTCCTTCCTATGAGATTAAGAGATCCTTAGAGTAAACAGAATAAAGAGAGTGTTTAGGAAGTGATTAAGAGAAGTTTGTGAAAGATTAGGAGACTAGATAGAGCCGTTTAGTGTCTAAGAGAAAAGCATAGTGTCTAAGAGATTAGAGAGACTCAAACTGCATAATCTTCATTAGGGTTGATGAGTTACAATATATAGAGAGAGCATACAAGGGTTTTCGAAATCAAGAGAAGACTAAAGCATGTGAGGTCAATCAGGAGAGGATAAGCTCATTTGGACTAGCCAATTAGCTTCTCCACATGCGCGGAGTATCTGGCATCTTGGACCGAGATGCTCTTGCCTTTCCAGCTGTTCCAGCCTGTCAAGGCGCGCTCTACCTTATCCCTAAACGGTCTGATGCCTCAAGGTAAGTTCCTTCCCTTTACCTTAGTTACCGTGTTACTTGGCTGATGCAAGGTAAGTCTTGGTCGATGCTGGATGGTACGGACTGTACGGCTTGTACGGCCTTGTACGGACGTCCGTACCATGCTCTCCCTAAACTCTCTCAAGCTTCCTCATCTCCTTTCCTCTTCAACTCCTTAGCTCTTCATACATATATATTCAGCTCAACTCAACACTCCCCCTCAAGCTTAGCTTTGTATAAGTCTAAGCTTGGACAGCCACAAGATCTTCCTCATTAAAAACCTCACCAAAGAAAACCCAATGGGATAAAACTTTGATGAGGGAAAAAGAGTAAAGACCTTGCAGCTAAGGGGATTAGCTCCTTCTCTTCCCAAGATCAATGAGGCCCAACCTGATGTGAATGGACTCCATTGTCTTCTGTCTTGCAGCCTTGGTGAACACATCCGCTAGCTGATCTTCACTCCTTGTGTAACATGGCAAGATCACCCCTAGCACAATCATCTGCCTCACCTTGTGACAATCAACTTCAATGTGCTTGGTCCTCTCATGAAACACCGAGTTGGATGCAATGTGGATGGCAGCTTGATTGTCACAATGCATTGTCATTGGAGTTGCTTGATCGATCTCCAAGTGCTTCAAGATGCCTTTGATCCATACCAACTCGTTGGTGAGCTTCAGCATGGCTCTATACTCGGCTTCTGCACTTGAACATGACACTACCTTCTGCTTCTTGCTCTTCCAAGTCACCAAGTTGCCTCCAATGAATGTGCAATAGCCTGTGGTTGATCTCCTGTCTGCTCTATCACCAGCCCAATCCGCATCACAATATCCCACCACTTCAGTGCTTCCATTGCAGCCCATCCATACTCCTTGATCAGGTGAGCCGTTGAGATACATCAAGATCCTCTCCACCATGTGCCAGTGATGTTCCTTAGGCACTTGCATGTGTTGACTCACCTGATTCACAGCAAAGCAGATGTCAGGTCTAGTTATAGTAAGATAAATCAATTTGCCAACTAGTTTTCTATAGAGTTTAGGATCCTGATAAGGTTTGCTGTCTTCAATCTCCCCCTCTCGTGGGACTTTGTAGCCATCCTCCATAGGCATCCTTGCTGTCTTGCCTCCATAAGCACCTGCACCTTTCAAAAGATCAAGTGTATATTTCCTTTGGGACATGAACAAACCTTCCTTGGATCTACATATCTCAATTCCAAGGAAGTATTTCATTTCTCCCAAGTCTTTAATCTCAAACATGGATTTAAGAAACTCCTTGGTTGCTATGATACCTTCCTTATCACTCCCTGTGATAATGATATCATCAACATACACAAGGAGAGCAATCATACCTGAGGGAGTCGTGAGAGTGAAGAGAGTGTGATCTAGTTCAGACTTCTTGAAGCCTCGGCCATTCAGAGTAGTGCTCAACTTGTTGTACCAAGCCCTTGGTGATTGCTTCAGTCCATAGATGGCTTTCTTCAATCTCAGTACATTCCCACTCTTTACTAAGTGTTCAAGGCCTGGAGGTGGATGCATATACACTTCATCCTCAAGTTCACCTTGTAGAAACGCATTCTTCACATCCATTTGCCATAACCCCCATCCAAGATTCACAGCCAAGCTTAGTACAATCCGGATTGTGTGGAGTTTAGCTACTGGTGCAAAGGTTTCTATGTAATCTTCTCCATAAGTTTGAGTGAACCCTCTTGCAACTAGTCTTGACTTCTTCCTCTCAACCTTTCCATCCGCTTTGTACTTGATTGTGAATATCCATCTACTAGTCACAGCCTTCTTCCCTTTTGGTAACTCACTCTCATACCATGTATCATTCTTGATCATCGCTCCTGCCTCATCTCCAACTGATTCCTTCCATTCTTTATCTTTCATTGCTTCTTCATAGCTTCTTGGGATGTGATTCTCATCCAAGTTTACCATGAACGCGCAATGTGCTTCTGGATATTGAGCAAAGGAGCACACGGCTTGAGAAGGATGCTCCACAGCTTGGGCATTGTAGTACACTCTCGTGTTTACCCAACTGGAAGGATCCTTCCTTATCCTTGTACTCCTTCTTAGTGGCTGCACAACTGGTTCTTCTTCCTGTTGTTCTTCTACCACTTCATCTTGAGAAGGTGTTTGTGTCACACCATGATCATGTCCATGACCATCCGAGCCTATGCTCTCTTCTCCTTCATTCTCTACTCCTCCTTCATCTTGGTTGGCCTCTTGCATAGGCTCCTCATGCTCCTCTCCTCCCTCATGATCAAGGTGGGATGGTGAACCAACTTCAGGAGGTGTAGTTGCGTGATTCCTCGGATCCTGGGATGTACTGATTCCAAGACCTTCAAGAATGATCCGCAAGGTGGTGGCCTTGTCTGATGTTAAGTCCTTCAGGTCTTCTTGATTCTTTTCTTCATAGTATCCTCTATCTTCCAAGAACTTCACATCTCTAGATACAAGAACTCTCCTTGCTATAGGATCATAGCATTTGTATCCTTTCTGTGTAGCTGAGTATCCTATGAACACAGCCTTAGTGCTTCTTGCTTCTAGCTTGTTGATCATCTCTCCTGGTTTGAGGACAAAGCATAGGCATCCAAAGACTCGCAAGTAATCAAGAGCTGGCTTGTACCTGTTCAGAACTTCAAATGGAGCCTTCTCATTCAGAACTTTGGTTGGAGTTCTGTTTATCAGGTAACAAGCAGTGGCAACCGCATCACTCCAAAATCTCTTTGGAACATTACTCTGAAACATAAGTGACCTTGCCACTTCCATGAGATGCCTATTCTTCCTCTCAGCCACTCCATTTTGCTGTGGAGTATAAGGACAGCTTGTTTGATGTAGAATCCCATGTTGTGATAGGTGTTGCTTGAATGCATGACTCGTGTACTCTCCTCCATTATCTGATCTCAAAATTTTAATCTTAGCATGATAATGGTTAGTTACATAAGTTTGAAAATTCCTAAATGCATCAAGTACCCTATCTTTGGTCTGAATTAAGGTTAACCAGGTGTATTTGGATTTTTCATCAATGAATGTGACAAAATACTTATAACTATCTCTAGATAAGCAAGGGGCAGTCCATACATCTGAATGAATTAGATCAAAGCAATTATCATAAACAGTAGTAGACTTTTGAAACACAGTTCTACAATGCTTGCCTAAAATGCAAGCTTCACAATCCTTATTCTCAAACACAACACCTGGTACCATTAAGTTCAAAGCTTTAACATGAGGGTGTCCTACTCTAGCATGCCACAATGCATTTTTATTCAACAAAGAAGCAGAAGTAAACGAGCAACTATAATCAGGAACAGAAGTGAGTTCTTCAAGCATATAGAGATCTCCCTTAGTCACCCCTTTCCCAATCAACCTGCTGCTCTCAATATCCTGAAACTTCACATCATTAGGACTAAAGATAACATTGCATTGTAAATCATTAGTACATTTCTTCACTGATAATAGGTTTGATGTGAATTCAGGCATGTAAAAAGCTCTAGATTCTTTGTTAAACAGCTTAAGCTTTCCTATTCCTCTAATGGGTATCTTATCCCCATTTGCTATCATCACATGCCCATGTGTAGGTTCTATATCCTTAATCAAGTTTTCATCACTTATCATATGATGTGATGCACCAGAATCAACAATCAATGGTTTACCTACTCGTTTAGCATTATGGCATAGATTACTAAGTGATGAATGCATCTTATCAGTTCTAGCAATGTAAGCATGCCTATACTCATTCCTAGCTTCTAACCGTTCTACTAGTTCTCTAATCAAGTGATCATCCTTATATGCAATCATAGAAGCTCCAAAGGAATAACCGTAAGTGTTACCGTTTTCCTTTAGCATTTTGAAGAGGGCATCAAGGTCTGATCTCTTGATGTAGTCATCATTGCTGCGGGAGCTTGAGGCGCCTGTGTAAGCCACCAGAGACTTCCCATTCCCATCATTGCCTCCAAGCCCATCCACTTCACTGATCTTGCTGGTGCCAGCTCCGCTTGAACCTTCAGTCACATTTGCCCTTCCCTCACGCTCCTTCATGAACTTGGCCGGCTTGAGGTGTGGGTGCAGTATCCAGCATTGGCTCTTCTTATGACCATGCTTCTTGCAATGATCACAGTTGCCATTGAACTTCCTGTCCTCGTACTTCCCGTGAGATGCCTTGTTTGCTTGTGGAGCCTCGGTTGAATCCTCATGAGCTGCTTGATTGGCAAGAGAGAGCTCCCCCTTTCCTCCAAACAAACCCATGGATCCCTGCTCCCTTTGGATTTGTGCACACACCTCCTCAAGGTCCGGAAGCTTGTCTGACCTTAACATGTGCTGGATGAGCTGGGTGTAGGCCGGGTTCAGTGTGAGAAGCAGCCCAAAGACCTTGTCTTGCTCGCGCCTCTCATTCAGCTGATCTGGATCAGTTGTGCTCGGCCTCAGCATCTCCAGCTCTGACCATAAGGACCTGAACCTCCCCAAGTGCTTAGTGAACTCCATGTCCTCTTGTGCAAGACGGTTGATCGCTAGCTTCACTTCAAACACACGGCTGAGGTTGGAAGTGTTCCCATACACCTTCTTCAGCGTGTCCCACAGCTCCTTGGCTGATTCACAGTAGCTGTAGGCATCCAAGATAGCTGGGTCCAAGGATGCGTGTAGAACCGTCATCACCAGCATGTCTTCTTGTTGCCATTTCTCCACAGCCGCTTCATTGGAGACCTCTTCTTGATCTCCTCCCTGAGTAATGAGTTTCGGAGCCTCCCCTGTTGTGATGTGCCCCCACAAACCCTTACTTCCCACAGCAGTCTTCACCATCCGAGACCACACAAGGTAGTTGCTACCTTTGAAAGTAACCGCTACCTTCATCCTCATGTTCATCCCATGTTCCATCTTTGCTTGACTTGAAAACTTGGATCTTGGATTTCGTACACACCAACCTTGAGTCTAGAATCACGCAAACCAACAGAACGTAGCACAGCTTCAACTAGAACGGACCACAGCTTCAACACCTTCAAGACTACTCGCGTGTAGCTTCAAAGACGTTTAGCTTGTAACTCTCTAAAGATCAAACCCCAGATTCAAATGAACCTGGCTCTGATACCATATGAGATTAAGAGATCCTTAGAGTAAACAGAATAAAGAGAGTTTAGGAAGTGATTAAGAGAAGTTTGTGAAAGATTAGGAGACTAGATAGAGCCGTTTAGTGTCTAAGAGAAAAGCATAGTGTCTAAGAGATTAGAGAGACTCAAACTGCATAATCTTCATTAGGGTTGATGAGTTACAATATATAGAGAGAGCATACAAGGGTTTTCGAAATCAAGAGAAGACTAAAGCATGTGAGGTCAATCAGGAGAGGATAAGCTCATTTGGACTAGCCAATTAGCTTCTCCACATGCGCGGAGTATCTGGCATCTTGGACCGAGATGCTCTTGCCTTTCCAGCTGTTCCAGCCTGTCAAGCGCTCTATATCCCTAAACGGTCTGATGCCTCAAGGTAAGTTCCTTCCCTTACCTTAGTTACCGTGTTACTTGGCTGATGCAAGGTAAGTCTTGGTCGATGCTGGATGGTACGGACTGTACGGCTTGTACGGCCTTGTACGGACGTCCGTACCATGCTCTCCCTAAACTCTCTCAAGCTTCCTCATCTCCTTTCCTCTTCAACTCCTTAGCTCTTCATACATATATATTCAGCTCAACTCAACACTTCCAATCAAACCAGGATGAATCTCTTTGGGAGAAGCTTGATTTGGATACATAAAGTGGTGGAGAATCACCAGGAAGTTGAATAAATCTCATAGGAGTTGGAAGAAGAAGTTATCCCACTTTCAAATCAGGTGATTCCAGTTTCCCAGTTTGGGAATACAGCTTCTTCGTCCTTCCAATCAAACCAGGATGAATCTTTGTAAGAAGCTTGATTTGGATACATAAAGTGGTGGAGAATCACCAGGAAGTTGAATAAATCTCATAGGAGTTGGATGAAGAAGTTATCCCTTTCAAATCAGGTGATTCCAGTTTCCCATTTTGGGAATAGCACAGCTTCTTCGTCGTTCCAATCAACCAGGATGAATCACTTTGTGAGAAGCTTGATTTGGATACATAAAGTGGTGGAGAATCACCAGGAAGTTGAATAAATCTCATAGGAGTTGGGATGAAGAAGTTATCCCACTTTCAAATCAGGTGATTCCAGTTTCCCAGTTTGGAATAGCACAGCTTCTTCGTCTTCCAATCAAACCAGGATGAATTCTTTGTGAGAAGCTTGATTTGGATACATAAAGTGGTGGAGAATCACCAGGAAGTTGAATAAATCTCATAGGAGTTGGAATGAAGAAGTTATCCCACTTTCAAATCAGGTGATTCCAGTTTCCCAGTTTGGGAATAGCACAGCTTCTTCGTCGTTCCAATCAAACCAGGATGAATCTCTTGTGAGAAGCTTGATTTGGATACATAAAGTGGTGGAGAATCACCAGGAAGTTGAATAAATCTCATAGGAGTTGGGATGAAGAAGTTATCCCACTTTCAAATCAGGTGATTCCAGTTCCCAGTTTGGGAATAGCACAGCTTCTTCGTCGTTCCAATCAAACCAGGATGAATCACTTTGTGAGAAGCTTGATTTGGATACATAAAGTGGTGGAGAATCACCAGGAAGTTGAATAAATCTCATAGGAGTTGGGATGAAGAAGTTATCCCACTTTCAAATCAGGTGATTCCAGTTTCCCAGTTTGGGAATAGCACAGCTTCTTCGTCGTTCCAATCAAACCAGGATGAATCTTTTGTGAGAAGCTTGATTTGGATACATAAAGTGGTGGAGAATCACCAGGAAGTTGAATAAATCTCATAGGAGTTGGGATGAAGAAGTTATCCCACTTTCAAATCAGGTGATTCCAGTTTCCCAGTTTGGGAATAGCACAGCTTCTTCGTCGTTCCAATCAAACCAGGATGAATCACTTTGTGAGAAGCTTGATTTGGATACATAAAGTGGTGGAGAATCACCAGGAAGTTGAATAAATCTCATAGGAGTTGGGATGAAGAAGTTATCCACTTTCAAATCAGGTGATTCCAGTTTCCCAGTTTGGGAATAGCACAGCTTCTTCGTCGTTCCAATCAAACCAGGATGAATCTCTTTGTGAGAAGCTTGATTTGGATACATAAAGTGGTGGAGAATCACCAGGAAGTTGAATAAATCTCATAGGAGTTGGATGAAGAAGTTATCCCACTTTCAAATCAGGTGATTCCAGTTTCCCATTGGGAATAGCACAGCTTCTTCGTCGTTCCAATCAAACCAGGATGAATCTCTTTGTGAGAAGCTTGATTTGGATACATAAAGTGGTGGAGAATCACCAGGAAGTTGAAAATCTCATAGGAGTTGGGATGAAGAAGTTATCCCACTTTCAAATCAGGTGATTCAGTTTCCCAGTTTGGGAATAGCACAGCTTCTTCGTCGTTCCAATCAAACCAGGATGAATCTCTTTGTGAGAAGCTTGATTTGGATACATAAAGTGGTGGAGAATCACCAGGAAGTTGAATAAATCTCATAGGAGTTGGGATGAAGAAGTTATCCCACTTTCAAATCAGGTGATTCCAGTTTCCCAGTTTGGGAATAGCACAGCTTCTTCGTCGTTCCAATCAAACCAGGATGAATCACTTTGTGAGAAGCTTGATTTGGATACATAAAGTGGTGGAGAATCACCAGGAAGTTGAATAAATCTCATAGGAGTTGGGATGAAGAAGTTATCCCACTTTCAAATCAGGTGATTTCAGTTTCCCAGTTTGGGAATAGCACAGCTTTTCGTCTTCCAATCAAACCAGGATGAATCTCTTGTGAGAAGCTTGATTTGGATACATAAAGTGGTGGAGAATCACAGGAAGTTGAATAAATCTCATAGGAGTTGGGATGAAGAAGTTATCCCACTTTCAAATCAGGTGATTCCAGTTTCCCAGTTTGGGAATAGCACAGCTTCTTCGTCCTTCCAATCAAACCAGGATGAATCTTATTGTGAGAAGCTTGATTTGGATACATAAAGTGGTGGAGAATCATCAGGAAGTTGAATAAATCTCATAGGAGTTGGGATGAAGAAGTTATCCCACTTTCAAATCAGGTGATTCCAGTTTCCCAGTTTGGGAATAGCACAGCTTCTTCGTCTTCCAATCAAACCAGGATGAATCTCTTGTGAGAAGCTTGATTTGGATACATAAAGTGGTGGAGAATCACCAGGAAGTTGAATAAATCTCATAGGAGTTGGATGAAGAAGTTATCCCACTTTCAAATCAGGTGATTCCAGTTTCCCAAAGTTGGGATAGCACAGCTTCTTCGTCCTTCCAATCAAACCAGGATGAATCTCTTTGTGAGAAGTTGATTTGGATACATAAAGTGGTGGAGAATCACCAGGAAGTTGAATAAATCTCATAGGAGTTGGGATGAAGAAGTTATCCCACTTTCAAATCAGGTGATTCCAGTTTCCCAGTTTGGGAATAGCACAGCTTCTTCGTCGTTCCAATCAAACAGGATGAATCACTTTGTGAGAAGCTTGATTTGGATACATAAAGTGGTGGAGAATCACCAGGAAGTTGAATAAATCTCATAGGAGTTGGGATGAAGAAGTTATCCCACTTTCAAATCAGGTGATTCCAGTTTCCCAGTTTGGGAATAGCACAGCTTCTTCGTCCTTCCAATCAAACCAGGATGAATCTCTTTGTGAGAAGCTTGATTTGGATACATAAAGTGGTGGAGAATCACCAGGAAGTTGAATAAATCTCATAGGAGTTGGGATGAAGAAGTTATCACTTTCAAATCAGGTGATTAGTTTCCCAGTTTGGGGAATAGCACAGCTTCTTCGTCCTTCCAATCAAACCAGGATGAATCACTTTGTGAGAAGCTTGATTTGGATACATAAAGTGGTGGAGAATCACCAGGAAGTGAATAAATCTCAGGAGTTGGATGAAGAAGTTATCCCACTTTCAAATCAGGTGATTCCAGTTTCCCAGTTTGGGAATAGCACAGTTTCGTCGTTCCAATCAAACCAGGATGAATCACTTTGTGAGAAGCTTGATTTGGATACATAAAGTGGTGGAGAATCACAGGAAGTGAATAAATCTCTAGGAGTTGGGATGAAGAAGTTTATCCCACTTTCAAATCAGGTGATTCCCGTTTCCCAGTTGGGAATAGCACAGCTTCTTCGTCCTTCCAATCAAACCAGGATGGATCACTTTGTGAGAAGCTTGATTTGGATACAAAAGTGGTGGAGAATCACCAGGAAGTTGAATAAATCTCATAGGATGTGGGGATGAAGAAGTTATCCCACTTTCAAATCAGGTGATTCCAGTTTCCCAGTTTGGGAATAGCACAGCTCGTGCCTCCAATCAAACCAGCGGATGCACTCTTTGTGAGAAGCTTGATTTGGTTAATAACAGGGGTGGAGAATCAT
>NW_026017000.1:22500-32539 GCF_020379485.1 Brassica napus | reverse complement strand
CCATCAGTACGCTTGCCATCAGTACGTGGCCTCGATCATACCAAGGAAGGAAAAATGTTAACACTGGTTGGATGATGGAAATGTCGAGCCAGCATAAGTACTACTTGGACCAATCAGACTGACTTGGACAGTCCAGTCCATCAAAACTCGAGCTTATGTCCAGATCAGTACACGGATCAGTCCACGGGAAGGGCCAGCATGCTGATATGTGTACTGACATGGTGCATCAGTTGTCCAAAATCAGTACACGGACAGTCCACGGGAAGGGCCAGCATGCTGATATGTATGGTCAGCATGCTGATATGAGTTCAGTACACGATCAGTCCACGGGAAGGGCAGCGTGCTGATATGTGTACTGACATGGTGCATCAGTTGTCCAAAATCAGTACACGAACAGTCAACGGGAAGGGCAGCATGCTGATATGTGTGGTCTGCATGCTGATATGAGTTCAGTACACGGATCAGTCCCCAGATCAGTACACGGACAGTCCACGGGAAGGGCCAGCATGCTGATAGGTGGTCAGCATGCTGATATGAGTGCAGTACACAGATCGTACACGGATCAGTACACGGACAGTCCACCGGAAGGGCCAGCATGCTGATATGGATGGTCAGCATGCTGATATGAGTTCAGTACACGGATCAGTCACGGGACGGGGGCCAGCGTGCTGATATGTGTACTGACATGGTGCATCAGTTGTCCAAAACAGTACACGGACAGTCCACGGGAAGGGCCAGCATGCTGATATGTGTGGTCAGCATGCTGATAGGTTCAGTACACAGATCAGTCCACGGATCAGTACACGGACAGTCCACGGGAAGGGCCAGCATGCTGATATGTGTGGTCAGCATGCGTGGGAGGTCAAATGAGTTCAGTACACGGATCAGTCACGGGAAGGGCCAGCATGCTGATATGTGTGGTCAGCATGCTGATATGAGTTCAGTAACGGATCAGTCACGGGGGAAGGGCCAGGTGCTGATATGTGTACTGACATGGTGCATCAGTTTCCAAAATCAGACACGGACAGTCCACGGGAAGGGCCAGCATGCTGATATGTGTGGTCAGCATGCTGATATGAGTTCAGTACCGGATCAGTCCAGGATCAGTACACGGACAGTCCACGGGAAGGCCAGCATGCTGATATGTGTGGTCAGCATGCTGATATGAGTTCAGTACACGGATCAGTTACACGGACATCCACGGGAGGGCCAGCATGCTGAAATTTGGGTAGCATGCTGATATGAGTTCAGTACACGGATCAGTACACGGATCAGTACACGACAGTCCACGGGAAGGGCCAGCATGCTGATATATGTGGTCAGCATGCTGATATGAGTTCAGTACACGGATCAGTACACGGACAGTCCACGGGAAGGGCCAGCATGCTGATATGTGTGGTCAGCATGCTGATATGAGTTCAGTACAGGACAGTCCACGGGAAGGGCCAGCATGCTGATATGTGTGGTCAGCATGCTGATATGAGTTCAGTAACGGAATCGTACACGATCGTACACGAATCAGTCCACGGGAAGGGCCAGCATGCTGATAGGTGGTCAGCATGCTGATATGAGTTCAGTACACGGATCAGTACACGGATCAGTACACGGCAGTCCACGGGAAGGGCCAGCATGCTGATATGTGTGGTCAGCATGCTGATATGAGTTCAGTACACGGATCAGTAAACGGATAGTACACGGATCAGTCCACGGAAGGGCCAGCATGCTGATAGTGTACTGACATGGGTGCATCAGTTGTCCAAAATCAGTACACGGACCAGTCCACGGGAAGGGCCAGCATGCTGATATGTGTGTCAGCATGCTGATATGAGTTCAGTACACGGATCAGTCCACGGACAGTCTGTGTGTGCTAACGGACAGGCACGGACGTCCTGCGTGTGCTGACGGACGTCCTGTGTGTACTGAACAGACAGCCCACGTGGGCCAAAAAATCACCCGAACAGTCCACAGGAAGGGCCAGCATGCTGATATGTGTACTGACGGACGACCACGGACGTCCTGTGTGTGCTGACGGACGTCCTGTGTGTACTGACGGACGTCCTGTGTGTGCTGACGGACGTCCTGTGTGTACTGACGGACACACGGACCACACGGACGTCCTGCGTGTGCTGACGGACGCCCTGTGTGTGCTGACGGACGGCCAGGACGTCCTCTGTGTACTGACGGAGTCCTGTGTGTGCTGACGGACGGCCACGGACGTCCTCTGTGTATGACGGACGGCCACGACGTCCTTTGTGTGCTGACGGACGTCCTGTGTGTACTGACGGACGTCCTGCAGTGTGCTGACGGACACACGGACACACGGACAGCCCACGGACGTCATGCGTGTGGACGGACGTCCTGTGTGTGCTGACGGACGTCCTGTGTGTGCTGACGGACGTCCTGTGTGCACTGACGGACACAAGGACACACACGGACAGCCACCGAACGTCCTGCGTGTGCTGACGGACGTCCTGCGTGTGATTGACGGACGTCCTGTGTGTGCTGACAGGGGACGTCCTGTGGCACTGACGGACAACCACGGACACACACGGGGACAGCACGGCGTCCTGCGTGGTCTGTGCTTTGACGACGTCTGTGTGCACTGACGGACACACGGACACACACGGACAGCCACGGACGTCCTGCGTGTGCTGACGGACGTCCTGTGTGTACTGAACAGACAGCCCACGTGGGCCAAAATCACCCGAACAGTCCACGGAGCGTGCTGATATGTTACTGATGGACAGCCGGACGTCCTGTGTGTGTACGGGCGTTGTGACGGACGGCCACGGACGTCCTGTGTGTGCTGACGGACACACACGGACGTCCGTGTGTACTGAACAGACAGCCCACGTGGGCCAAAATCACCCACGGACAGCCAAAATCACCCGAGAAGCCAAAAATGCAAAAATTAATATTTTTGAAGAAAGTTTTCTGAAAGGAAACATCAAAAATATGTCAACAAAGAGTTTAGGATGTCAAGTGTTGATCAAAAGTGCTGTGTAGACATCCGTTTAGACCACGAAACTCCGACCTTTGTAGCATGCAAAAGACATGGTTAGAAGCAAAAGAAATTTATGAAAATTACCAGAAAATAGCTTTAACCATCCTTATGAAGCATGCAAAAAATCAGATTCAAATTCGAAGTATTTTTTTTTTTACATTAAAAATACTCCCCGGAACACAACCAATGTCACTGGTGACAGACTGAAAAAAAGCTTTTGTATATAAAGGGTAGGCACTCTCTTGAGCTCATACCCACAAGTACCCAAACGGTTCGGTACGTAGTGTTGGATGTTGTCTCCAAACTATCGAGGGCTGGGTTGAGGTCGATGGCCGGATTTCCCGGTGATTTCCGGGAACTTTCCGGGCGAATTTCCGGTGGACCGTTTTGCCCCTGACTTCAAAGTTTGCGCTTGCATGGTCTTGGCCTGTTTCCTCCGTCTTCCAGTGCTTTTTTGATTACATTCAAGAGTGGTTGGAAGATTGATGTTAGAGGGGGCAAGAACATTCGGCGTATGAGTGGTGATTGGAAGCTAGGGTTTGAGGCTCTGTGCTCGCGCACCCAACTACAGACCAACTATCCTCCTCAGTTCTTCACTAGCATAGTTTTATGTTGTTGACTGATCTGGGGGGCCTGCTGTTGCGTACCTATCGGGAAGGAATTGTTAGGCTTTGGCTTAAAATGTGTTGGCGGCATCTCCTTCGGTGGGGGAAGTCGTGGAACACGAAGCCGGCACTTGTGATCCTTGCGTCTTTGCGGAGTTAGGCATTGTTCGCAAAGGTGTAAGCTGTTTGCTGAGATCTCGGGTTGCGGGAAATATTATGGCGGTGACCCGAAGAAATTGTCCCGCTAAGCACGTTGTCTCCGGACAAAAAGATGACGGTCAAGTCTGCGTCTGTTCCCACTTTCCATGTGTTTGCGGGATTATGACGTGGTCTTGTCCTGATTTATGAATGCTACTGGTTGATCTGCAGTGTCATAGGCTTGTCTCAAAGATTAAGCCATGCATGTGTAAGTATGAACGAATTCAGGACTGTGAAAAACTGCGAATGGCTCATTAAATCAGATAGTTTGTTTGATGGTAACTACAACACCGGAAACCGTAGTAATTCTAGAGCTAATACGTGAACACAAACCCCGACTTCTGGAAGGGAGGCCATATATTAGATAACAGTCGACGCGGGCTCTGCCCGTTGCTCTGATGAGTCATGATAACTCGAGGATCGCATGGCTTAGTGCTGGCGACGACATACATTCAACTTCTGCCTAGCAACTTTCGGATGGTAGGATAGTGCCCCCCACCTCCATGGTGGTACGGGTGACGGAGAATTAGGGTCGATTCCGGAGGAGAGGGAGCCTGAAGAAACGGCTACCACTCCAAGGAAGGCAGAGGCGCGCAATTACCCAATCCTGACACGGGGAGGGTAGTAGTGACAATAAATAAACAATACCGGGCTCTTTGAGTCTGGTAATTGGAATGAGTACAATCGTAAATCCCTTAACGAGGTCCATTGGAGGGCAAGTCTGGTGCCAGCAGCCGCGGTAATTCCGAGCTCCATGAGCGTACATTAAGTTGTTGCAGTTAAAAAAGCTCGTAGTTGAAAATTGGAGGGTCGCCGGTCCGCCTGCGGTGAGCAGGTCGATGTATCTATGTCGGCGAGTACGCTCCTGTCCTTAAACTGGCCGGGTCGTGCTCCGGCGCTGTTACTTGGAGAAATTAGAGTGCTCAAGCAAGCTTACGCTCTGTATACATTAGCATGGGATAACATCATAGGATTTCGATCCTATTGTTGTGGTGTTGTAGGCACGGGTCGGAGGGTCGAACGGACGGACGGACGGACGGACTGATGGCCGTTCCGCGGTTCAGTCTTGCCTCGGATGGATGGTACTGGCCGGCTTATCTCTTGCTTGTGTTCGAACCTGAAACAGATAGGAACCTTTAGTGAGTTTTCAACAGGAACAAGAACAGAAACTAGATATGATTCTTTTGGTTTTATGGAATTGGTTGAATGAAATCTAAAACAAAAGATAGAGAAAGGAGTAGATTGGCGGATGGGATCTGCTGCTGGACGTATGTCTCTCTCAACAAGATGCCTAGGTCGGACAGGAAGATAGGATGGATCGGTGCTGGATACTCTCTCAAGATTCGGACAAGGAATGGAATGGATCGAAGGACGCCACAAAGAACAATGGATCGGCTCTTTGATATGTCACACGGCTGCTCTCAATGTTTCACACAACTGAAAGACTTAGGGTTCTTTGCTAAAGCAAAAACGATTTTCATAAAAGACTTAGCCGAAAAGTTGGCAACTACAAGGGTTTAAATAGATGTTCCTTACTGGACTTTAAAGAATAAAAGGGCCTAGACAAATGGCCAAAGTCTTAACCGAAATAAAATAAAGAAAACAATAGACCGGTCGCGGTTTGAGATGTCCGGATCAGAACTCATAGTATGCTTGCTTGTTGCCTCATTAAAACCTTTCGGGAAAACCCAGTGGGACAAAACCTCGATAAGGAAAAAGAGTACAACACATACTACTCCTTCTGATGGTCGGCTATATCTCTGAACCGGAAGCAAGTTGGTTGGATGGATTGAGTATGAAGGTGGAAATGGTCAGGCCGGCTTCATTCTGGCCGATGGAGGAGAACTGGCTCGAATGGACAGGGTCTGGAACCTCTAGTGGTTCACCGGTGTCTTCCAGCTTCAAGTCAGACAACTCCTGGATCAATAGTTGCTTGAACCCGGTTTGTTCCTGTGCAAGCAACTCCTGGACAGCTTTGGCAAATCCAGCTCTTATAACTCTTGAACCTCAGTCGTGGGTACTACAACATCCCCTCCCTCTTGAACAGGTTCTGTCCTCAGAACATCTCCGTCATCTGCAATATAAGGAGACAAGTCAGACACATTGAACGTTCGGGAAACTTGGAACTCACCTGGCAGTTCTAGCCGGTAGGCATTGTCATTGATCCGATCGAGCACTCGGAATGGTCCGTCCCCTCGTGGGGCTAATTTGCTCTTCCTCTCTTCCGGAAACCGTTCTGGCCTCATGTGGAGCCACACCCAGTCGCCTGGTTGGAAGATAACTTCTGTGCGCCCCTTGTTGAGCTTTATCCGGTTCCTTTCAGCCTTCTTCTCCAAAGTCTCCTTGACTTGCCGGTGCATGTTCTTCACAAACTCAGCCTTTTTGTCACCACTCTGGCTGACTTGCATGGCTGGTGGCAATGCGGCTAGGTCCATGGGCGTCTCTGGTCTAAAGCCATACACGATCTCAAAAGGGGAGAGATTAGTAATAGAGTGCCTTGCATGGTTATAAGCAAACTCAATGAAAGGCAAGCAACTCAACCAATTTTTAAGATTCTTACCCACCGTAGCCCTCAATAACTGAGAGAGTGTACGGTTTACTACCTCGGTCTGTCCATCAGTTTGTGGATGGCAAGTGGTCGAGAAAAGGAGCTTGGTTCCAAGCTTTTTCCACAATGTCCTCCAGAAGTGGCTGAGAAACTTTGTGTCTCGGTCGGACACGATGGTACGAGGCACTCCATGTAAGCGCACCACTTCCTTGAAGAAGAGATCAGCGGTTTGGCTTGCATCATTGGTCTTGGAACACGGAATGAAGTGTGCCATCTTGGAGAACCTGTCCACTACAACAAAAATAGAATCCTTGTGTTCTATCTTGGGCAAGCCCAGCACAAAGTCCATAGACAGGTCGACCCACGGTGCAATAGGAATAGGTAAAGGCATGTGTAATCCATAAGGATGCGACCTGGATTTGGTTTTGAGACAGACAGTGCACTTGGCGCAAAGACTCTCGACGTAGCGCCTCATCCGGGGCCAATAGAAGTGGTCGGACAGGACGCTCAGAGTTTTGTCCCGACCGAAATGCCCCATCAACCCACCCCCATGAGCTTCTCTGGTCAGTAGATCTCGCATGGAACCATGAGGAATACACAGGCGTTTCTCCTTGAAGAGGAACCCGTCCTGCTGATAGAATGGACCCATGGCCCCCTTAGCCGTGTTACTGTAAAGCTCAGAAAAGTCAGGGTCAGTTTCATAAGACATTTTGAGTTGCTCAAAACCCATGATCTTAGCCTCCATGGTGGTAATGAGTGTGTGGCGCCGGGATAGGGCGTCGGCCACTATGTTGTCCTTTCCCTTCTTGTACTTGATCACATAAGGGAAAGTTTCCACGAACTCCAGCCACCTAGCATGCCTCTTCTTGAGTGTGGTCTGGCCCCTCAAATGCTTAAGAGTTTCATGATCTGTATGAATAATAAACTCTTTAGACAAAAGATAATGTTGCCAAGTTTCAAGCGACCTTACTAGAGCATATAGCTCTTTATCATAGGTGGGGTAATTGAGGGCGGCTCCACTCAATTTCTCACTGAAAAAGGCCACTGGCCGGCCTCCTTGGGTCAGCACGGCTCCTATTCCTGTCCCTGAAGCATCACACTCAATCTCAAAAGGTTTATCAAAGTTAGGAAGAGTTAAAACCGGTGCATGTGTCAAGCTATATTTAAGCCTGTTGAAAGACTCCTCTTGGGCAGGGCCCCAAGCAAAGGTTACATTCTTCTTGATCACGGAGGTCATTGGGGCGGCAATGGTACTGAAGTCCTTCACAAATCGTCGATAGAAACTGGCCAGTCCATGGAAGCTGCGGATATGTCCGATCGTGGTCGGAGTCGGCCAGTCTTGTATCGCCTTGATCTTCTCTTCATCAACCTTCAGTCCCTGTGAACTCACAACAAAGCCTAAAAATACCAACTGATCAGTGCAGAATACACATTTCTTAAGGTTAGCATAAAGGCCTTCTTGCCTTAAGGCTTTCAAAACCTGCTCTAGGTGTCCCATGTGTTCAGTTAAAGACCTGCTGTAAATCAAGATATCATCAAAGTATACAACCACGAATTTACCAATGTAAGGTCGGAGGACCTCATTCATGAGTCTCATGAAGGTACTAGGGGCGTTGGTAAGGCCAAACGGCATCACCAGCCACTCGTATAGACCTTGCTTGGTCTTGAAGGCAGTTTTCCACTCATCTCCTTCCTTCATGCGGACTTGATGGTATCCACTCCTGAGATCAATCTTAGAAAACACAACAGACCCACTCAGTTCATCCAACATATCATCTAATCTGGGTATAGGGTACCGATATTTGATGGTTATGTTGTTGATGGCTCGGCAGTCCACACACATGCGCCACGTCCCATCCTTCTTAGGCACTAGTAAGACCGGGACCGCACAGGGACTAAGGCTCTCGCGGATGTAGCCTTTGTCCATGAGATCTTGGACCTGCCGCTCCAGTTCCTTGGCTTCCTCAGGGTTGACACGGTAAGCAGCTCGGTTTGGTAGTGGCGCGCCGGGTACAAGGTCTATCTGATGTTCTATGCCACGGACAGGGGGTAAACCGGCTGGAATCTCATCAGGAAAGACGTCCTTGTAACGTCCCATGAGATCTTGTACTACGTCCGGTACTTCAGGAGCTTCTAGACCTGCATAGCAACCTTCCTTAAAGATCATTAGTAGCACCTGTGTCTCACGTTGTAATGATTTAAGCACTTGTCCGGAAGTCATGTATAGGTTAGTGTTACTTACCTGGCCGGACTGCGTCATGGCCTTTTGCATATCATGAACTTCTTGAGGGCTGAGAGGTGCTAGGCTGTGCTTCCTGTTGTTGTGGACGAAGCTATAGATGTTGGTGCGTCCATGGTGAAGAGTCTCCTTGTCAAACTGCCACGGCCTTCCTAGAAGTATATGGCCGGCTTGCATGGGCACAACATCACACTTGACCTGATCTTGGTACTTGCCAATACTGAATGACACAACAACTTGTTCGGCAATCTTGAGCTCAGTCTCATCATTGAGCCATTTGAGACGGTATGGCCGAGGATGGGCAGTTTTTACCAGCCCTAGCTTATCAACAAGATACTTGCTAGCCACGTTAGTACAAGATCCGCCATCTATGATCAAACTACATACCTTGTGATCAACACTACATCTTGTGTGAAAGATGTTCTCCCGCTGGATGGTCTCTGGATCAAAGAGGGTACTAAGAGCTCTCCGGGTCACTAGCAGCTCGCCGGTCTCCGGGTAGTCGGTTACTTCTTCATCAGAGATCACTGCCGCGGCCTCTGCCTCATCTTGGGATTCATACTCGCCATCCCCCTTTAGGACCATCACTCGTTTGTTTGGACAATCCCGAGCGTAGTGGCCCTTGCCCTGACACTTATAACAAATGATATCACGGGTACGCAATGTTTGGGCTTGAGTCTTACCCTGCTCCGATTTGGATGCATTAGACGATTCAGCCTGGTTTGTCTTGAATCGGCTCTCAATCTCAATTGTCTTGCTCTTGTCGCCTTGCTTTGAACCTGGTTGAGTCCACGCAGGTTTGCTGCGGTTGGTGCTGGCGGTCTTGCGCTTGATGTGCTGCTCGGCTTGCGTAGCAAAGTGCAGCAGGTCGTTGAAGTCTTCATACTGTTGCCTCTCCACCTTGCGGGCAATGCGGTCTTGCAGCCCTTCCAGAAATTGGGACATCATTGTCTCTTCGGGCTCGTCGGTCTCAAGCTTATTCCTAAGTGCCTCGAACTCCTCAAAGTACTCCTCCACAGTCTTAGTTCCCTGCGTAAGTTTACGAAAACGTTTTAGCACATCACGCTGGTAGTAAGATGGAATGTACCTCGCGCGAAGCTTGGTCCGCATCTCGGTCCAATTACGCGCTCTCCACACTGGCCCGGACTTGGCAACGTCTCGATCCCACCACGAAAGAGCATTGTCCGTCAGCTGGGCTGCTGCTAGGGCAACCTTCTTGGCCTCACTATATTGGTAATAGTCGAAGATGTACTCCATGCGCTTCTCCCACACGATGTAGGCATCCGGATCAACCTTGCCAGCAAACGTTGGGGGATGAAGCTTAAGCGCCTTGCCTCCCAACCAAGGCTCTTCCTCCTCTCGGTCTCGACCTCCTCTACGGTCGCGGCCTCCTCCTACTTGGACCCGGGGTCCTCGCGCGTTCCTCCTCCCACCCCGGTTTGGCC
>NW_026017000.1:5000-15000 GCF_020379485.1 Brassica napus | reverse complement strand
TCAAGGATATAGGCATTGTCGTTGATCTTCTTTAGGATGCGGAATGGTCCTGTCCCACGAGGAGAGAGCTTGGACTTCCGGGCTTCTGGAAACCTCTCGGGCCGCATGTGTAACCACACCAAGTCCCCGGGTTCGAACAGTACCTCCTTCCTCTTCTGGTCATACTTGGCCTTGACCTTAGCCGCCTTGGCTTCTATCCTCTCCTTGACCTTTAGGTGCATATTCTTAACAAACTCTGCCTTGGCGGCTCCATCACGACTGCGGTACATGGAGCTGGGCAGTTCGGTGAAGTCTAAAGGAGTCTCTGGCTGAAACCCATAAACAATCTCAAAAGGTGACAGGTTAGTAGTAGAGTGCCTAGCATGGTTATAAGCAAACTCAACAAAAGGCAAACAAGACAACCAATTTCTTAAATTCTTACCGACCGTAGCTCTCAACAGTTGAGAAAGCGTACGGTTTACTACCTCAGTCTGGCCGTCGGTCTGGGGATGGCACGTGGTCGAGAATAGTAGCTTGGTTCCGAACTTGCCCCATAGTGTCCTCCAGAAATGGCTGAGGAACTTGGTATCACGGTCAGACACAATGGTTCGAGGAACACCATGTAGTCGGACCACTTCTTTGAAGAATAGGTCGGCGGTCTGAGTGGCATCATTAGTGGTGTTACAGGCTATGAAATGGGCCATCTTGGAGAACCTGTCTACCACTACAAAAATGGAATCCTTGTGGTTTATCTTGGGTAAACCCAGCACAAAGTCCATAGAAATGTCTACCCAAGGGTGGTTAGGAATCGGTAATGGCATTTGTAAACCGTAAGGATGTGACCTGGACTTGGTTTTGAGGCAAGTAGTGCACTTGGCGCATATGCTCTCCACATCCCTCTTCATGTTTGGCCAAAAGAAATGTTCAGTTAGGACACTCAGGGTCT
This sequence comes from Brassica napus, assembly GCF_020379485.1. Taxonomy (NCBI): domain Eukaryota; kingdom Viridiplantae; phylum Streptophyta; class Magnoliopsida; order Brassicales; family Brassicaceae; genus Brassica; species Brassica napus. The sequence continues at coordinate 14,075 of NW_026017000.1, read as the reverse complement.
TGTCCCGACCAAAGTGTCCCATGAGGCCGCCACCATGGGCCTCCCGAACCAGCAGTTCCCTCATGGCTCCTTTGGGAATGCACAGCCTCTTTCCCTTGAACAGGAACCCCTCATGCTGGTAGTATGGCCCAAAAGCCCCCTTCTCAGTGTTCCTGAAAACTTCATTAAAATCAAGATCAGTGGCATAAGATTCTTTAATATGTTCGAAACCCATGATCTTGGCCTCCATGGTCACAATGAGAGTGTGTCTCCGGGACAGTGCATCGGCCACCACATTGTCCTTGCCCTTCTTGTACTTGATCACATAGGGAAAGGTCTCCACGAACTCGAGCCATCTGGCGTGCCTCTTCTTGAGTGTGGTCTGTCCCCTCAAGTGCTTAAGTGTCTCATGATCTGTATGAATAACAAATTCCTTAGACAAAAGGTAATGCTGCCAAGTTTCAAGGGACCTTACTAGAGCGTATAGCTCTTTGTCATAGGTTGGGTAGTTGAGGGCAGCTCCACTCAGTTTCTCACTAAAGAATGCCACTGGTCGGCCCCCTTGAGTGAGGACAGCTCCAATGCCTGTACCTGATGCATCACACTCAATCTCAAAAGTTTTATTAAAATCAGGGAGTGTAAGAACGGGTGCATGAGTTAAACTATATTTAAGCTTGTTGAAAGACTCCTCTTGGGCAGGGCCCCAAACAAAGGATACATTCTTCTTGATCACTGAGGTCATGGGTGCAGCAATGGTGCTGAAGTCCTTGACAAACCGCCTATAGAAGCTGGCTAGGCCATGGAAACTTCGGACTTGCCCAATAGTGGTCGGTGTGGGCCAGTCTTGGATGGCCTTGATCTTCTCCTCATCGACCTTCAAACCCTGTGAACTCACAACAAAGCCTAAAAATATTAACTGGTCAGTGCAAAATACACACTTCTTGAGATTGGCAAAGAGTCCTTCCTGCCTGAGAGCCTTCAAAACCTGTTCTACATGACTAATGTGATCGGATAAGCACTGACTATAGATCAATATGTCATCAAAATAGACAACCACAAATTTACCAATGTAAGGCCTTAGAACCTCGTTCATAAGCCTCATGAAGGTACTAGGGGCGTTGGTAAGACCAAAGGGCATCACCAGCCACTCATACAAGCCTTGCTTGGTCTTGAAAGCAGTCTTCCACTCGTCTCCCTCCTTCATCCGAACTTGGTGATAGCCACTCCTAAGATCAATCTTGGAAAACACTGTGGAACCACTCAGTTCATCTAACATATCATCAAGTCTAGGAATGGGGTACCGATATTTTATGGTGATGTTGTTGATGGCTCGGCAATCAACACACATACGCCATGTTCCATCCTTCTTAGGCACCAATAGGACGGGTACTGCACATGGGCTGAGACTCTCTCGAATGTACCCCTTGTCCATGAGGTCTTGGACCTGTCTCTCCAGCTCCTTAGCCTCCTCCGGATTGACTCGGTATGCGGCTCGGTTTGGAAGTGGGGCGCCTGGCACAAAGTCTATCTGATGTTCGATGCCTCGGAGGGGTGGTAAGCCGGCTGGTATCTCTTCAGGGAACACGTCCTTGTACTGGTCCATTAGTCCTTGCATCTCAGCTGGACAATCTGGTGCCTCAAAACCTGCAAAACAACCTTCCTTGAAAACCATTAGTAGCACCTGTGTGTCTTGCTGCAATGATTTAATCAATTTACTAGAAGAGATGTAAAGGTTAGTTTTACTAAACAATCCAGACTGATCCATGGCCCTCTGCATCTCGTACACCTCTTGTGGACTGAGAGGAGCCAGGCTGTGCTTCTTGTTGTTGTGGGTAAAGCTGTAGATGTTAGTCCTCCCATGGTGAATAGTCTCCTTGTCAAACTGCCAAGGCCTCCCTAACAGTAGATGGCCGGCTTGCATAGGAACCACATCACACTTCACCTGGTCCTGGTACTTACCAATACAAAAGGAAACAACAACTTGCTCCGAGATTTTAAGCTCCGTCTCATCATTGAGCCACTTGAGCTTGTATGGCCTGGGGTGTGGCAACTTTGCTAGTCCTAACTTTTCAACAAGGTACCTGCTGGCCACGTTAGTGCAAGAGCCACCATCAATAATTAGACTACATACCTTGCCTTCCACGCTACATCTAGTATGGAAGATGTTCTCTCGTTGGACGGTTTCTGGATCAAAGAGAGCACTGAGAGCTCGTCTGACCACCAGTAGCTCACCAGTTTCAGCATAGTCCACTATCTCGTCTCCTGAGTCAGCCATCTCTACATCGGCCTCGTCTTGGGACTCATACTCGCCGTCTGCCTTAAGGATCATGACACGCTTGTTCGGACAGTCCCTGGCGTAGTGCCCCTTCCCCTGACATTTGAAACAAGTAATATCACGAGTTCTTTGAGCTTGTGTTTGTCCCTTACCTGGTTCGGATGAACCTGGTTTGGACTGGTCGGTTTGGCTCTTCTTGAACCGGTTTTCCACTTCAATGGATTTGTTCTTCTCAGCCCCCTTGGATCCGGATGAAGCCCATGGCGTCTTGTTCCTGGCACTAGAGGCGTTCTTCCTTTTAATGTGCTGCTCGGCCTGAATGGCATAGTGGAGGAGATCATTGAAGTTGACGTAGGTCTGCCTCTCCACCTTGCGAGCGATGCGGTCTTGAAGGCCTTCCAAGAACTGAGCCATCATAACCTCTTCGGTCTCGCGCGTCCTGAGCTTGTTCTTGAGAGCCTCAAACTCCTCAAAGTACTCCTCTACGGACCTAGTACCCTGAGACAACTTGCGAAAACGTTTTAGTAAGTCCCGCTGATAGTATGAGGGAATATACCTTGCACGGAGCTTAGCTCGCATCTCATCCCAAGTCTCAATCCTATAGACCCTGCCGACCTCGGCTACTTCCCTGTCCCACCAGGTTAGGGCATTGTCCGTCAGTTGGGCTGCGGCTAAGGCGATCTTCTTGGCCTCGGTATAGCGGTAGTACTCAAAGATGTACTCCATGCGCCTCTCCCATTCAATGTAGGCGTCCGGGTCAACCTTTCCAGCAAAGGTTGGGGGAGTAAGTTTGAGATCCTTGCCTCCTTGCCAAGCTACTTCATCGTCTCGGAATCTTCTTCGGACCGGGCTTGCATCGCCTTGGACCCGATACTCCCGTCGGTTCCCACGTCCGGCTCGTTCACGCCGCGGCTCTTCTGGTTCGGTACGGTCAGTGTCCGAGTTGTCCTCACTGGATTGGGACTGTTGTTCCTCTGGAACGGGTTGGTTTCTCCTCCTTGGCCGTGGTACATTAGCTCGGTCCCTCCCTGCTATATGAGCCAGCTGCTCAGTCACAGTAGCCAGTGCGGCTTGGAGTTCAGCATGGTTAGCCATCAGCTGAGCATTGATCTCGGCTTGTGTAGGTGCTCCATTTAGGTCTCCCATGTCTCCTGCGACAAGAGAGGAAGAAGAAAAAGTGATCTGCAAGGATCAAAGAGAAAGGGAAATATATGCAATGATCAATGAATGTAAAACTTCCTTTTTTTTTTTTTAAAGTTAAGTTTCGAAAAAAAAAAAAAATGGAAAGAACAATATTTTATTTTATTTTTTTTTTAAATGGAAAGAACTTGAAGTGCAAGCCAAGAAAATTAAATGCAATTAAATGGAAAATCTGATCAAAAAGGAAAGTGAAAATCGATTGATGCCAAAAACATATTACTTGAATGAAAGATGCATAAAATCGGATCAAAAGATATGCAGAAAAAGAAAACAAGTTGAACTCGCCAAGAACAGCAAGAACAAAAATTTTGAAAGACAAGATGATGAACCAAATAACAAAAGTAGCAAGGATAGGATACAACCGAAGGTGTAGGAGCTTTGAGCTCTGATACCAAAATGATACAGGCCGGGAAACAGTCTGCACGGACGGACAGTCTGAGGTTCGGGAACTCGGACTGGACAGGACGGACGGACGGCTATGGGACGGCTAGACGGTCGCGATGGGCTGGGAGTTGGCCGATCTGGTTCCTGAAACAAAAGGATGCTATTTTTATGAGTTTTTATGAATCAAAATAAGGAACAGGAAGAAAACAATATGATCAATGAAGAACAGAAGCAAATATGACTTTTTATGAGTTTTTATAATGAATGGAAAAAGCTAGAACTATATGATGAAAGATAAAACAAAACAAAAGAAGGATAGAAGTATGGGGGATGGATCCTTGTTGCTGGATGTGTATCTCTCTCAACAAGAACAGTGGATGGAGGTGGATAGCTATGGGATTTGGCTTGCTGGATGTGTATCACTCTCAAGGCAAATCGGTGGATGGAATGGAGGTGAAGAATCGCCACAAGCTTGGTGGTTTGAAGCTTGATAAGATTCGGCTGCTCTCTCTTGTTTCTCACAGAAAAAGACTTAGGGTTTTAGGTTTGCAAAGGCAAAATTATTTCATAAAAGACTTAGGCAAAAATCGCCAACTTCATGGAGTTATATAGGGTTTACCCCTTATGAGACTCAAAGATAAAAGGCCTTAAACAAGCTGGCCGAAAATGAGGCTGAAACATTAGCCCAAAGTCTAAACCAAATAAATTAAAATAAACCAGACATCTGGTTGTCGGTTTGAGAAGGCTTAGACCAAGGCTAATAGCATGCTTGCATGTTGCCTCATTAAAACCTTACCAAGAAAACCCAATGGGACAAAACCTGGTGAGGAAAAAGAGTACAACACATGCTACTCCCCTTGGTGGTCGGCTAGATCTCAGAACCGGAAAGAGTTGGAGTGGATGAAATGGAAACTGAGTCTGGACCAAGCTCGGATGTGGAGATGAGAAGTCCGGCTTGGTTGAGTCTGAACTGGATCGGGTCGGCCGCGTCCTGAACCTCCTTTGGGCCGGCTTGATCTTGAATCTTCAACTGGACCATCTTCTCAATCAGCAGCTGGTCCTGGTCAGTCTGTCCATCTTGATCAAGGATATGCTGGACAGCTTTGGTGAAACCTTCTCGCAAGGCCCTGGTTCCACTCCGGGTAGTCGGACAGCGCCTAACAATGGGAACCTCTACTTGGATGGCCTCATCACCACGGGAAGGGCCAGCATGCTGATATGTGTGGTCAGCATGCTGATATGAGTTCAGTACACGGATCAGTCCACGGATCAGTACACGGACAGTCCACGGGAAGGGCCAGCATGCTGATATGTGTGGTCAGCATGCTGATATGAGTTCAGTACACGGATCAGTACACGGATCAGTACACGGACTGTCCACGGGAAGGGCCAGCATGCTGATATGTGTGGTCAGCATGCTGATATGAGTTCAGTACACGGATCAGTACACGAATCAGTCCACGGGAAGGGCCAGCATGCTGATATGTGTGGTCAGCATGCTGATATGAGTTCAGTACACGGATCAGTACACGGACAGTCCACGGGAAGGGCCAGCATGCTGATATGTGTGGTCAGCATGCTGATATGAGTTCAGTACACGGACAGTCCACGGGAAGGGCCAGCATGCTGATATGTGTGGTCAGCATGCTGATATGAGTTCAGTACACGGATCAGTACACGGATCAGTACACGAATCAGTCCACGGGAAGGGCCAGCATGCTGATATGTGTGGTCAGCATGCTGATATGAGTTCAGTACACGGATCAGTACACGGATCAGTACACGGACAGTCCACGGGAAGGGCCAGCATGCTGATATGTGTGGTCAGCATGCTGATATGAGTTCAGTACACGGATCAGTACACGGATCAGTCCACGGGAAGGGCCAGCATGCTGATATGTGTACTGACATGGTGCATCAGTTGTCCAAAATCAGTACACGGACAGTCCACGGGAAGGGCCAGCATGCTGATATGTGTGGTCAGCATGCTGATATGAGTTCAGTACACGGATCAGTCCACGGACAGTCTGTGTGTGCTAACGGACAGGCACGGACGTCCTGCGTGTGCTGACGGACGTCCTGTGTGTACTGAACAGACAGCCCACGTGGGCCAAAATCACCCGAACAGTCCACAGGAAGGGCCAGCATGCTGATATGTGTACTGACGGACGACCACGGACGTCCTGTGTGTACTGACGGACGTCCTGTGTGTGCTGACGGACGTCCTGTATGTACTGACGGACACACGGACACACACGGACGTCCTGCGTGTGCTGACGGATGCCCTGTGTGTGCTGACGGATGGCCAGGGACGTCCTCTGTGTACTGACGGACGTCTTGTGTGTGCTGACGGACGGCCACGGACGTCCTCTGTGTACTGACGGACGGCCACGGACGTCCTTTGTGTGCTGACGGACGTCCTGTGTGTACTGACGGACGTCCTGCGTGTGCTGACGGACACACGGACACACACGGACAGCCACGACGTCCTACGTGTGCTGACGGACGTCCTACGTGTGCTGACGGACGTCCTGCGTGTGCTGACGGACGTCCTGCGTGTGCTGACGGACGTCCTGCGTGTGCTGACGGACATCCTGCGTGTGCTGACGGACGTCCTGTGTGTGCTGACGGACGTCCTGTGTGCACTGACGGACACACGGACACACACGGACAGCCACAGACGTCCTGCGTGTGCTGACGGACGTGTGTGTGCTGACGGACGTCCTGTGTGCACTGACGGACACACGGACACACACGGACAGCCACGGACGTCCTGCGTGTGCTGACGGACGTCCTGTGTGTACTGAACAGACAGCCCACGTGGGCCAAAATCACCCGAACAGTCCACGGAGCGTGCTGATATGTGTACTGATGGACAGCCGGACGTCCTGTGTGTGCTGACGGACGGCCATGGACGTCCTGTGTGTGCTGACGGACGGCCACGGACGTCCTGTGTGTGCTGACGGACACACACGGACGTCCGTGTGTACTGAACAGACAGCCCACGTGGGCCAAAATCACCCACGGACAGCCAAAATCACCCGAGAAGCCAAAAATGCAAAAATTAATATTTTTGAAGAAAGTTTTCTGAAAGGAAACATCAAAAATATGTCAACAAAGAGTTTAGGATGTCAAGTGTTGATCAAAAGTTGCTGTAGACATCCGTTTAGACCACGAAACTCCGACCTTTGTAGCATGCAAAAGACATGGTTAGAAGCAAAAGAAATTTATGAAAATTTACCAGAAAATAGCTTTAACCATCCTTATGAAGCATGCAAAAAATCAGATTCAAATTCGAAGTATTTTTTTTTTACATTAAAAATACTCCCCGGAACACAACCAATGTCTATTGGTGACAGACTGAAAAAAAGCGTTTTGTATATATAAGGGGTAGGCACTCTCTTGAGCCTCCTACCCCTTAGTACCCGAACGGTTCGGGTACGTAGTGTTGGACTGTTCGGTCCAACACTATCGAGGGCTGGGTTGAGGTCGATGGCCGGATTGTCCCCGGTGAATTTTCCGGGAACTTTTCCGGCGAATTTTCCGGTGGACCGTTTTGCCCCTAACTTCAAATTTTCGCGCTTGCATGGTCTTGGCCTGGTTTCATCCGTCTTCCAGTTGCTTTTTTGATTACATCTCAAGAGTGGTTGGAAAGATTGATGTTAGCGGGGCAATGAACATTCGGCGTATGAGTGGTGATTGGATAGCTAGTGTTTGTAGGCTCTGTGCTCGCGCACCCAACTACAGACCAACTATCCTCCTCAGTTTCTTCACTAGCATAGTTTTATGCTTGTTGAACTGATCCGGGCCTGTGTTGCGTACCTATCTGGAAGGAATTGTTAGGCTTTGCTTAAAATGTTGTTTGCGGCATCTCCTTCGGTGGGGAAGTCGTGAACACATAAGCCGGCACTTGTGATCCTTGTGTCTTTGCATAGTTTATGCATTGTTCGCAAAGGTGAATAAGCTGTTTGCTGAGATCTCGGTTGCGGAAATATTATGGCGGTGACCCGAAGAAATTCTGTCCCGCTAAGCACGTTTGTCTCCGGACAAAAGATGACGGTCAAGTCTGCGTCTGTTCCCACTTTCCATGTGTTTGCGGGAATATGACGTGGTCTTGTCCTGATTTATGAATGCTACCTGGTTGATCCTGCCAGTAGTCATATGCTTGTCTCAAAGATTAAGCCATGCATGTGTAAGTATGAACGAATTCAGACTGTGAAACTGCGAATGGCTCATTAAATCAGTTATAGTTTGTTTGATGGTAACTACTACTCGGATAACCGTAGTAATTCTAGAGCTAATACGTGCAACAAACCCCGACTTCTGGAAGGGATGCATTTATTAGATAAAAGGTCGACGCGGGCTCTGCCCGTTGCTCTGATGATTCATGATAACTCGACGGATCGCATGGCCTTAGTGCTGGCGACGCATCATTCAAATTTCTGCCCTATCAACTTTCGATGGTAGGATAGTGGCCTACCATGGTGGAAACGGGTGACGGAGAATTAGGGTTCGCTTCCGGAGAGGGAGCCTGAGAAACGGCTACCACATCCAAGGAAGGCAGCAGGCGCGCAAATTACCCAATCCTGACACGGGGAGGTAGTGACAATAAATAACAATACCGGGCTCTTTGAGTCTGGTAATTGGAATGAGTACAATCTAAATCCCTTAACCAGGATCTATTGGAGGGCAAGTCTGGTGCCAGCAGCCGCGGTAATTCCAGCTCCAATAGCGTATATTTAAGTTGTTGCAGTTAAAAAGCTCGTAGTTGAACCTTGGGATGGGTCGCCCGGTCCGCCTTCGGTGAGCACCGGTCGGCTTGTCTCTTCTGTCGGCGATACGCTCCTGGCCTTAACTGGCCGGGTCGTGCCTCCGGCGCTGTTACTTTGAAGAAATTAGAGTGCTCAAAGCAAGCCTACGCTCTGTATACATTAGCATGGGATAACATCATAGGATTTCGATCCTATTGTGTTGGCCTTCGGGATCGGAGTAATGATTAACAGGGACAGTCGGTGTAATAACCCTCACGAGCCAATAAATTTTTGGTCAAGAAAAATCCCACTCGACCAGTTTTTAGTTGGTTCGACCATGATTAATAGAAATAAAAATCGACCCGGTAGATTAATTTCTCGACGGGACTGTCTTGTGGTTGAAAGACCTTCACTTGATAGTTTGGTCGAGTCTTAAATATTTTGGTCGAATTTTTATTAAACTGGAAGAGATTTTCCGAGAACAAG
>NW_026016999.1:0-30874 GCF_020379485.1 Brassica napus | reverse complement strand
TTATATTTAAATTTAATGAGAAATGTGATAGAAAACTAAAATTATTGTTAAACATATCTTTTAGATATCTTTTTCTGAAATATTAAATAATGTGTGTGGGAACCGAATTCGCACTGTCGATTTCCGTTTAAATAAGGAAACTAGGAAAACCCTAATTTCCCAGAGGACCCGGATATCTGCTAATTACCACACGTCAAGCAATCAGAACACGAGAACAACAACGATAAAGTATAATAAATCGAAAAGAGAGCAAAGAAGATCTTATTCCGAATTTGCGTATGAGCGTTTACAACAAGGTATAAGCCTGGGCTCGAGAGCTGTCGGCGAGAGTTCTAGCAACCCTAAGACGGCTAAACCTAATTGAGTCGCAGCTCGAAATAACAAAAACGGAAAATTGCCTAAATCGCTCTAAGTGCTAAGTTTGCTCTGAAAAAGTTCCCCCCCTGCTCCTCGCCTAGGACTCCTTATATACTAGCTCCAAGGTTGGTTTACGCTTTTACTCTTCTGCCCTTAAGCCGTCATAGCATAAAAATGGAGATATTCCATTTTCCCCGATCTTCACAATTATCTTCAAAACTTCCGTATTTATCCTTCCTTGTGGGCCAAGCGTAAACCGTGCTGCCGTTTACGGGCTTTGGGTTAGGAAATCATAGGATGGGCCTCGAGTCGCGTTTTAGGTCCCTTGGGCCGTCTTCCGACTCGGGACGTTTACTACGAATTATCCGCGATTTCTCATCCGAAAAGTTTGATCGATGAGTTGGAATAGCGGAAAACGTGGACTGAGCTTGCTACGGTCTTCGGGAGATAGCGTTCGAAGATTTGACGAGAATGCATGGATTGATGTCTGTCGATGTCCAGAAGAGTTCAATCGCTACACAGCAACCGATCTTCGGTTCGAGCCCGGTCGCTACGTAGCGACCGAGCGGGACGAGCACTCGGTCGCTACGTAGCGACCGAGCTTCGGCTTGAGCTCGGTCGCTACGTAGCGACCGAGCGGGACGATCGCTCGGTCACTACGTAGCGACAGAGATTTGGCTCGAGCTCGGTCGCTACGTAGCGACCGAGCTTTGGCTCGAGCTCGGTTGCTATGTAGCGACCGAGCGGAGCGACCGAGCGGGACGATCGCTCGGTCGCTACGTAGCGACCGATCGGGACGATCGCTCGGTTGCTACGTAGCGACTGAGCTTTGGCTCGAGCTCGGTCGCTACGTAGCGACCGAGCGAGCTTTCGTCGGACATCTCGATTCTTTCTTCCGCAAAGCTTTTTCGTAAGGAAGAATCTATTTCGAAAAGTACTCTTCGGAGGAATTCTTATTTTCTTCCTCGGACGTTTTTAATGTTAAATTTGTCGTAACCGTTTTTGACCCCAACAGTTAGCCCCCCAGCCCGTTAGAGTTATGACTCTAGCGGGCGGATAGATGACTTTGACAAGTTTAAGTGTGTCGGACGAAATTCACATTTTAAACTCCCCGGAAAAAAGTTGTCGAGACGATATTCTGAACCCATACTTCTATAAGTAGTGAGCTCTTGTCATTCATTTTCTTCACACCTTCCCTTCTTCATTCCTTCAAAAACCTCTCTAGTTTCATAACTTCCCTTTCAACATGTCTTCCTCCCAAGGTGACAAGAAGAATTCCGACGTCGAGATAGGCGATGCCACTTCTCCGGCTCCGGTTCTAACTTCTCCGGCGGAAGCGCCGGCTTGTGTTGCCGGTCATCTTTCTTTCCGAGAGAAACTAGTTCGTCGCCAAGCCGAGAAAGAGCTAGCCCAAGCTGGCCCCGAGTTTCCGTCTTCTTCCGCGCAGGTCGTCGCCCCGTGTCATGGGACCGAAGTCATGGCTCCTCTCTCGCAAGCCCTTCCTGCGGGATCTTCCATGACTCTGATCCTCGTCGAGGACAAGGAGAAGGCTGCTGACTCTATGCCTCCTCCTCCAGCCAGAAAGGAAATCGTTTTGGCATTGCGTGCTCCTAGCGCTGTCCTGGATACTCAGCCTAAGAGTCGGAAGAGGAAACTCGCCAAGAGTGGCGACGGGGAGATTTCGCAGCAAGGTGGATCGAGCCTAGCCTCGGGACTTCGCGGAAAGGTTTGTCTCTTGTTTGAATTTTCGATCGTCTTTTGTGCATTCTTTTCTCGGACTTAGTCTCAAGAATTCTCACCGTTCGCAGTTCATATCGTTGATCGATGGGATGATCAGCGAATGTGGTTCTGAGACCACTCGCCTTTCCGGGGAGTTGGTGGAGCTTCAGGGCAGATGGTCCGAAACCGAGGCCATGTTGACGGCTGTCGAGGACTCTCACTCTGCGAAAGTGTCGAAGCTCGAGGTTGCGATAGGAGAGCTTGAGAGGGACCTTGGGAAGACGGCGAGTTCCTTGCTTAAGGAAAAGAAGGCCAGGAAGGCCAAATCCTCGGAGGTGTGTCGACTCCAGCGTCAGATCGAGAGTGATGCGGGACTAGCACGCCGCGGGATCCGAGAGGCTACGGATGCTCTTCGTGCGGAGTTTCAAGCTCGCTTGGCGAAGATTTCTGCTTCCCTGGGTTCCCTCGAGTATATCCGGAGCAGTGATTTCGCTTTGGCGACGATTGAGGGCGGGATGGCCGTGGTTCGGTCGTTCCAAAGCGAGACTCCCCCGACCTTGGAGGCCGAAGAGGCCCGACTGTCCGGCTGCAAGGGAGATATGGCGGCCGAGGATGGAGATTTCGGTCTCATCCTGGCCGACCTGAAATCCGCATGCTTCCTTCCGACGTGTTCAGAAGACCCAGAGGGGAAAGACCCGATGGTCGGAGAAAACGGAAGCGGCGCGGCTCCAGGCTCGGACGAGGCAGCGGGTGAAGAGGGGGCGTAAGTTTTGAGGGTGACTTGGGTTAGATCTCTTGTGAGAGATTTTTTTTATGTTTTTATGTTTCGGCCTTGAATGGCCTTGTTTGTATTTCGGGACTGGCCGTGTGTGGCTTTGAATCTCTGCCGCTCCGCGGCTTTCTTTTTATAGTACGATAATCGGATAACGCTTTTTTATGAGTTTGTGAATAGTGGGGAGGAAGGTAATGAGTTGTCGTCTCATATCCTTCTTCGATTGTGAAATGTTTCATTCGAGATCTGTTTCGAGAGTTCTTCCGCGAGATGTGAACTCTGCGGGGGTGCTGAAGGTGTCGAACATAAACATAGAGGCATGGTTTAAGAATCTCTTATCTTTCGATATCATGTCTTTGAGATGTTAGAGACCAGTGCGCTGGGTTTAGGGCAAGACCTAGGTTTACTTTCGGTTTAAGGATTGTGCGGTGACTAACTGGCTATCGTTTTTCCTGTCGCGATTTCTTCCTGATTCGTATCGATGTAAAGTCCGCGATAGGTTCTCGGCTTATATGACTTGTTTGATACGAACCGAGCATCTCTCCGGAGAACGGAAGTGCTAGACCAAAATTTCGGATTTCTTTTATAGCGCTATTATCCTTGTGTCGGATGTAAGAGAGTCATCTTCGTGAGATGGCTATGTCTGTTTAGGACGTTTGTGAGTTCGATGTGATCAGCGTGTGCCGTTGTTTTGAATATTTTGCGTAAAATACGTGTCAGTGTGTGCATATACATATGCCTTTTTTGTGACGGAGGTTTCGTTCGCTCGAAAGAAATAAACTTTGAGGCATCTTTTGCGACGTCTCGCGATGCTAAAGGTTGCTTCTCCTAAGCGGCCGACTAATTTCCGAAGACCTCGTTCCGATTTTACGAGTGAGGATGTTTTGATAAGTCGAAAACGCCAAAAGCGTGGTAAGAAGCTTTTCGATTTTTTGGGAGTATACGAGTATACGTACCCACTCCCCCCCCCTTTTTAATGAGGGGGGACAGCTGAATTTGCCTTTCGACAAACTGCCTACGTACTCCTTGCGGAGATCAAGCCGTCTCGTAGTTCAGTGATTGCGAGTTGGTTTGTTTAGTGATAGTATTTTTTGAGATGCATCGCGTTCCAGGTTCTAGGGATTTTTATACCCTGCATGTAATAACCCTCACGAGCCAGTTAATTTTTGGTCGAGAAAAACTCCGCTCGACCAGTTTGGAGTTGGTCGATCAGATTTAAAAATAAAGTCGACCCGGTGAATTAATACCTCGACGGGACTGTCTTGTGGTCGAAAGGCCTCTCATTGATAGTTCTGGTCAAGTGTTAATTATTATTGTCGATTTTTATTCATGCTGGGCGAGTTTTTTCAGAGCAAGACGAGATTCGAATGATGAAAAATATTTAGTCGAAACTGTCCGGAAAAATATCGACAAAACTCTGAAAATTATTTCTGAACAGTCACATGCTTTGCACCTTCTAGCCTACTTGCTTCTTCAGTAATTAGGTCACATGACCTGCACCTACTTGCTTGCCTGCTTGCTCATTAGAAGTCACATGCTGGTCACAAGCTACTTGCTTCAGCTGCTTGTAGCTTTCTTCATGGGAAGGAAAAGTTCAGCTGCTTGTGCTGCTTGGTGTGCTGAAGCATGTCACCAGCTGTCTAACCTCATCTTTGTCTTTTGTGGGAGCAAACCCTCATCTGAAGCAACTCCTTATGATATAAAATACCCTCTTCTCTCCTCTGGACGTTCATAACCTGCAAGAAAAACCAGAGAAAAATTCAGAGAGAAAGAGAGAAAGAAGAGAGAAAAATCTGTGAGAAAAGATTCAGGAAAAATTCAGAAAAATATTCAGAGAAGAGGAGTGAGCATGGACAACTCTTTCTCACCATCCTGTGACTTTAATCAGTGAGTTTTGGAGTGTTTAAGAGCTGAATATTTGGTGTCCTGAAGTTGAGAATCACCCATGTTCTTCAGCCTTTGATTTTGATCGGTAAGATGGTTGTGGATCAGTTTCTGTGAAAAGTTTTGTTGGTTTGCCTACACTGGAGATAAATTCTGAATAAATCCAACCATGGATTCTTGTGGTGTTGATCAGGTTAATTCGTGGTTAGCTTGAAGAGAGACAACCAGTCAAGTTTAATTAGTTGAGTAAAACCGGTAAGCTTCATCTTCTTGATTCAGCCATGTTTTGATGAGAACCAATTGCTGTATGTTGGTTAACCTGTCAGGATCAGTTGTCTAAGGTCTTGTTCTCTTCAGTTTTGGTTGGTTTATGATTTAATCAGTCTCATAGAACCAGTAGACGAACTGATAAGAATTATGGGAATTAAACCGAACTGATTTGATCTTGTTTAGAACTGAATTGAGCTGAGTATGTTCTGATCTGATCTGAGCCGAGCTGTCTATGGTCTGAAATTGTCTTGAACTGATGTCGTCTGAGTATAACCGAGTTAAGCTGTTGGGAACTGATTATAACCGGAGTTATCTGAGCATGAACTAAGCTGATATGAACCGAGTTAAATTGTTAAAGCTTGAACCGAGCTGAACATGGTATCAAACTCTCTTGAACCGAACTGATATGAGAGAACTGAACTGAAATGTTATGAACTGAGTTGAGTTTCTTCTTGAACCAGACTAGTGAACCTTATGTTCCAACTGTTATGTTTTGAATTCAGATGGCCAAGGAGAGTATTCGGATCAGCCAGAACCTTGTGATGGTTCTGAACCGAGAGTGATCCAGAAGTGAAGTGTGATTAGCTTGAGCTCGAGTCTAGTCTTCCTTAGCCAATCTCATGGATTTAAAGGTGAGTCTAGATAGATGATGAATGAATTATGAATGAGTATGCATGATTGCATATCGAATATGGTTGATTAATTAAGAATTAATCATGAATTAATTAAGGGATAATTATTGATTAATTAAGAATTAATCATGGATTAATTAAGGAGTAATTATGGTTGATTGATTAAATATTATCCCTTGATCTATATTTATATATGAAGTATTATCTAGTTTAAATACTTAAGAATTAATAAGAATAATTCTTTGAGGTTATCCCGAGCCTTAGTACTTGTTCTCAAGTACTAATCTATAAGTATTCTATTAATAAGTGTGAATCATGTGAAGTCTTATTGTATACTCACTCTCCCGAAAGTCCCGCATTACCGTGAATTGGTCCTGCGATATGGATCAAGGTCATGAAGACACGATGATGGGGTCGCACCCTGGAGGCCGTGTAACTGCATGCAGCATTGGATGTTCTATCTTGGAATATCTGATAGAGATGATGGTTATATTTATTCCCTGTTAGGCTCGGTTAGCCTTGGTGGTTTTCCGAGTTTAGCATATATATATATATATTAAGAGTATGAGTGATTGGCGGGTATCGTGGAGGTGATGTTTAAGATAGATTCACATGGATGGATTGAGAGGCCTTATAATTATATTAATTATGGAATATAATTCCACTGCATTCAAATGGTGTCGCTTGCTCGGGATACTATTGATATGTGTTTGGGTGTGGGATTAGACTCACTGAGTAAACTAGTTACTCATGACTCATTTGATATGCAGGTAACCAGTAGGTGGGAGACCTTTACTCTAGGACGGGAAGGAACGGCATTAGCCAGCGGTAGTTTTATTATCCTTGCAGTCGTTTTGATATACTTTATGTATAAGGTTTGTTGACCGAAAACCTCGAGGTTAATCTATAAGATTTTGTAAGATTCTTTTAAAGAATAAGTATATAATGTATAAAGAATGTTTTTAAAGTACGGGTTCCAAATGATATTAGTCCTTGTCCGGACGAACCAACTATTGGGTATTACTCTTAAGGTTGTAAAGCCTCGGGTTGTACCTAATAGGATATGTGTACTTAGGCGGTTGGCCTAAGGTACCTGGATTTATTTCGGGAACTTCGGGTTAGTCGTTTATGTACACATTGTGGCTTCTCGATTTGGTTTCAGTTACGAGTGATCGGCTGTGCATATTCTTGTTTGATTGTTGCACGGCTGGTCGAATCAACTTATACTTAGACCAGATCGGGGGTGTCACACTGCATGTTGGCTATTTCGTAAGAACCTGGTCGGACGATTTTTTAGATTTTATAGGGACCTTCCCAGTTTGCTCCGAGTTTTCCCGCGTTTCGTTCAGCGGTGTTTTGGAAGACTTTGCGAAGGACCAGATCTCCCTGATTGAGCCTACGATTCCGTACGTTGGAATTATAGTATCTCGCAGCGGCGTGCTGGTAGTTTTGGATTCAGATGAGCGCTCGATCTCGGCGCTCGTTAATGAGGTCGAGATCATCCAAGAGCATAGCATCGTTGAGTTCTTCTCGTTCGGGTAAGAACCTTCTTCGAACACCGGGAAATTCTACTTCTGCAGGAATCATGCATTCCGTGCCGTATACCAGGGCGAAGGGAGTTTCTCCCGTTGCTCGCCTTGGGGTGGTACGGTGAGACCAGAGGACTCCCTCGAGTTCGTCGGCCCATCTGCCTTTTTGGCCTCTAAGCGTTTCTTCAGTCCGTCGAGAATGGTCTTGTTGATTGTTTCAGCCTGTTCGTTGCACTGCGGATATCTGGGAGTTGACTTGTTGAGTCGTATCTTCCATTTTTCGCAGAATGCCTCGAATCGGGTGGAAATGAACTGAGACCCGTTATCGGTTACGATTTCGTAAGGAACTCCATGCCTACAGATGATGTTTTTCCATACGAAATTCTCGACTTGGACGTCTTTTATACTTGCGTACGAGTCCGCCTCTACCCATTTTGAGAAAAAATCGGTAAGGACTAGAAGGAAACGCTTTTGCTTTAAATTATGCAGAGGTCCGACAATATCCATGGCCCAGCGCATAAAGGGCTAGGGCGATGTGATGGAGGAAAGAACTTCGGCCGGTTGTCGGATAGTTGGCGCATGCCTTTGGCATTTTTCGCATTTTCGTGCGAATTTCTCGCAATCTCTGATCATTGTTGGCCAATAGTATCCGTGGCGTTTGATTTTCACGGCTAGTGATCTTCCGCCGGAATGGTTGCCGCAGGAGCCGGAATGTATTTCCTCCATTACTTTCCTCGCCTTTTCTCCTTCCAGGCACGTCAGGAGTGGTCGGAGAATCTCCATTTGTAGATTTCACCGTCCACTGTTACGTAGCGTGCGGCCTGTGTTCGGACCTTGCGAGCTGCCCATTTTTCGGCGGGTAGTTGCCCGTCGACAATGTAGTCTCGAATCGTCTGAAGCCATGGGGTATCACAGCCGTAATCAGATTGCTCCGATGGTGGTGGTATCGTAATTTCTTCTTCCTCGTCGTCTTGACCCCCTCTATGAGATTGACGACGACTGGCGGTCCGATACTCGGATGTTCGATGAATTCGACCGGAATTACCCTTTTGAGTCCTGGATCGGAACTTGATGCTAGGGCCGCGAGGACGTCCGCCTGGACATTCTCGGAACGGGGGATCCGGGTAAGGGCGAAACAGTCGAAGTCTTGAGCTAGACCTTGGACCAGTTTGAGGTACGCGTCCATCCGTTCGTCTCTGGCTTCATACTCTCCCTGAATTGACTGGCCACTAACTGGGAGTCGCAGTAAGCGTGGAGATTACGTATTTTTAAGCCGTGAGCCAAACGGAGACCTGCGATTAATGCTTCGTATTCGGCCTCGTTGTTTGAGGCATGGAATTCCAGCCTGAACGATTGTTCTAAGATCTCGCTCGTTGGAGATGTGAGACGGATCCCGATACCTGATCCTTGCTTGGATGAGGATCCGTCGACGTGGAGGAGCCAGGTGGAATTTGGTTCCTCATTGGTTATTGTTCCCGTTGGAAGTTCGACCAAGAAGTCTGCGAGCACTTGTGATTTTGCGCTCGTCCTTGGTCGGTATTCGATGTCATACTCGCTCAACTCGACCGCCCACTTAGCCAGTCGGCCTGACTGACTTGGGCTATGCAAAATTGTCCGTAAGGTTTTGCTTATTTTTCCATCAATGGATACCTAGATTCGGCATCCAGCAAGGTTTTGCTTATGTAAAAAATAGGTTTCTGCTCCCCGCGTTCTTCCCTGATCAGGACTCCGCTTACGGCCGTTGCTGACACCGCGATGTACAAGAATAAAGGCTCCCCTTCCACGGGTTTTGCGAGGACTGGAGGAGTAGCTAAATAACGCTTCAGCTGTTGGAAGGCGTTTTCGCACTCTTCCGACCATTCGAATTTTTTATTTCCTCGCAGGACGTCGTAGAAGGGCAGGCACTTATCTGTTGATCGTGAAATAAATCGGTTAAGTGCTGCGATTCTGCCGGTCAGTCTTTGGCCTTCCCGTTTATTCTTTGGCGAAGCCATCTCGATTAGAGTGTTGATCTGTTTGGATTTGCTTCGATGCCGCGGTATGTGACCAAGTAGCCGAGGAATTCCCCTGATGCCACGGCGAATCTACATTTTGTCGGGTTGAGCTTCATGTTATGGGAATTTAGTTGTGCAAAGCATTCTTCGAGATGTGACACGTGATCTCTTTCTTTGAGGGATTTGACGAGCATGTCGTCGATATAAACCTCCATCATTTTTCCGAGTTGTTTGGAGAACATTTGGTTCACGAGTCGTTGGTAAGTTGCACCAGCGTTTTTGAGGCCGAAGGGCATTACCTTGTAGCAATAAGTTCCGCGATCGGTAATGAACGCAGTTTTTTCACGATAGTCGGGATTCATCCTAATTTGATTATAACCTGAGAAGGCATCCATGAAGGATAAGAGTTCGTTGCCCGCTGTTGCTTCTACCAATCGATCGATATGTGGTAAAGGGAAGCTATCCTTTGGACATGCCTTGTTTAGGTCGGTAAAATCCATGCAAACTCGCCACTTCCCGTTCTTCTTTTTGACTACTACGGGGTTGGCGACCCAGTCCGGGTACCTTACTTCTGTTATCGACCCAACTTTAAGCAATTTTTCGACCTCATCGTTTACTGCGGCAGCACGTTCGGGTCCTAGCTTCCGTCTTTTCTGTTTGACGGGTTTGAACGTTGGGTCGATATTCAGCTCGTGACATGTTATGTTGATGTCGATTCCTGGCATATCTTCTGCAGCCCATGCGAAAGTATTAAGGTTCTTTTTAAGACAGGTTATGAGTTCTGTCCTTAAAGGTTCGTGGATATTGGCTCCAATCTCGACGCAGCATTCTGGGAAGGCTTCGTCGAGAAAGATCGTTACCACGGGTTCGCATGTTGGCTAGCGTTTTTCGTCTAGAGCTGCGATACTGCGAGACTGCCAGAAGAATTCTGCTGAATCCTGACTTCGCGTATCTTTGCTGGAGGTCTTTCTCTCCGCTTTTCTAGGAGTGATTTCGAGGATCGGTCTCTTTCGCTTCAGTTCTGCGGCGAAACAAACCTGTGAAACTCTCGGATTTCCCCAAATTACCTCGACTCCGTTAGAGGTCGGGAACTTGAGGCAAAGATGGTAGGTTGATGGGATTGCGCGCATGGTGTTCAGCCATGGCGTTCCCATGATAACGTTGTAAGATGCAGGACGGTCAACGACTAGAAACTCTGTGACGTTCGTCACGGTTCCGGCTTTGACAGCGAGATTAATCGATCCGTAGGCCATGGTCGTTTCCCCCGAAAGTCCCAGCAGTGGGCTTGGGCATTTCGTGACTTCGGATTGATTGATCCCCATCTTTTCGAGAGTGTCTTTGAAGATGATATCGGCCGAACTTCCGGTATCGATTAGCACTCTAGCGACGTCGATATCTCGAATCGTCAACTCGATAACAAGGAGGTCGTTTCGAGGTTTGGCTCGATCGATCGTTACTCCTCCCTTGAATGAGATAATGTTCGCGCATGTCGAATCTTGCATACCGGTCCTGATCGTTGAGTGGCATTTGCGGGTTAGATTGATCTGTATGTCCCCCTCCTCCTAGCGCCAAACTGTGGGAACCGAAATTCGCACTGTCGATTTCCGTTTAAATAAGGAAACTAGGAAAACCCTAATTTCCCAGAGGGCCCGGATATCTGCTAATTACCACACGTCAAGCAATCAGAACACGAGAACAACAACGATAAAGTATAATAAATCGAAAAGAGAGCAAAAAAGATCTTATTCCGAATTTGCGTATGAGCGTTTACAACAAGGTATAAGCCTGGGCTCGAGAGCTGTCGGCGAGATTCCTAGTTCTAGCAACCCTAAGACGGCTAAACCTAATTGAGTCGCAGCTCGAAATAACAAAAACGGAAAATTGCCTAAATCGCTCTAAGTGCTAAGTTTGCTCTGAAAAAGTTCCCCCCCTGCTCCTCGCCTAGGACTCCTTATATACTAGCTCCAAGGTCGGTTTACGCTTTTACTCTTCTGCCCTTAAGCCGTCATAGCATAAAAATGGAGATATTCCATTTTTCCCGATCTTCACAATTATCTTCAAAACTTCCGTATTTATCCGCGGAAAATTGACATTTATCCTTCTTTGTGGGCCAAGCGTAAACCGTGCTGCGGTTTACGGGCTTTGGGTTAGGAAATCGTAGGATGGGCCTCGAGTCGCGTTTTAGGTCCCTTTGGGCCGTCTTCCGACTCGGGACGTTTACTACGAATTTTCCGCGGTTTCTCATCCGCGAAGTTTGATCGATGAGTTGGAATAGCGGAAAACGTGGACTGAGCTTGCTACGGTCTTCGGGAGATAGCGTTCGAAGATTTGACGAGAATGCATGGATTGATGTCTGTCGATGTCCGGAAGAGTTCAATCGCTACACAGCGACCGATCTTCGGCTCGAGCCCGGTCGCTACGTAGCGACCGAGCTTCGGCTTGAGCTCGGTCGCTACGTAGCGACCGAGCTTTGGCTCGAGCTCGGTCGCTACGTAGCGACAGAGCGGGACGATCGCAACAATGTGTTAGGTTACGGCATATATTTTGGTTGTTATCTGAAAATATTTCTTTTTTTTTTAAAGATTTTGTTCGCCTAATATTTTGGTTGTTACCATTTTGAAGGGCTAAAAATATTAACCTAATATGGTAAAGGATACCAAAAATTCTGGTATAAATGTACCCGTGATATTTTTTTATAGATTTCATTTTACTATGATTGGTTTATATTAAGAAAATATTTAGTAAATAAATACTGGGAATAGAAAAGTATATTCTCAAATGTGCAGTTGATGATTTTGAACTTTAATATATTCAATTTAATCTGATACAATTATATTTTTAATTGTATAGATCATTCTCATATGTGGAAGACATGAACGTACCTCAGAGAACTTGTTTCAAGGTTTTATCATGTCCACTTGAATAGTTTGCTCCACCAAAATCCTTTTCTAATGTAGTATGTTTGTCAATTGTCATCTACATTAGAGCTCTAATATAAGAAAAAAACTAGATTTTTACCGTGCAACCGCACGGGTGTTAGTTTTCATTTATATTTACATAGACATTTTGTTTTTACTTCAAAAATTGTATATACTATAGTAATCACATATATTCAAATGTGTATATGACATTTTCAAACATAATAATATTATTGTTTACTTGTTTTTCATCAGGTTAACTGTTTCAAACTATCACTCGTATTTGTATCTTTTTCTATATATTTTTGTTTGTTGGATTAGTGTTCGATTATTAAAATCAGAAATATATGTAAAGTTTGGTAAAATAAAAAATCATTTTCATGTCCAAAGATATTGTAACATTTCAGGAAATTTAAAATTTTAACAAAAACTAAAGTTATATCTTCGTAGATTAATATTATCAAGTAAGTAATTATACATTTAATTTTAGTTTTTTATAATGAACTATCAAATATAAAACAAATAACATTGACATATATTTAAATAAATTACATATGAAGATATACTATTAAAAAATAAATTTATATGTATTTAATTTAAAAATTACAAATTAAAATGGCTTACATAAATATACAAATCCTATCTATTAAAAATATAGTATATATTTTGTTTAACATAAATAGTTATATCATATAAATTGAGACAATTTGTACGGATCAATATACTATCTATCTATAAATCCAATGGGTCATTAAGATTGGTATTCAATTATCCTTAGCCCATATACAATTCTCGTAAGCCCAAAATGATCATGTAAATGATTTTTTTCAGGAAAAGAATGTCAACGTGTTCTAAACCAAACAAATTTTCTAACCTTTGATGGGGTTTATTGTTGGTCATCATCAATAACCTTCTGTTTTCTCTTTAACCTAACTCCAATCCTCCAAACCTGAGGAATTGACGGTAACAATAATATGTGATCTTTAGCTAATAGCTTCTATCATCGAGAATATCCTATACTTAAATTCTCGCGCAATATGAAATGATCTGCTTTTTACAATAGATACGATAATAAATTCGTATTTAAAAGTAGATATTGTGTGGATTAGTTTAAACCGATGAGAATTTTATGGAAATTAATAATACATAATGTGAATATTAAGGAATCTAGATATTATTGTTGCAACCGAATGATGGTTTTGAATATTCTTGTTACATCGTTTTTTTAATGTAGACCAAATTAATTCGGTTTATGGTTAGAAGAATATATCCATAATAATCAATGCAATAATTTCGATTTTTTATTGAATACTCCACGAACTTCATCTTCTCCAAGTGTGTACTGTGATTAAGGTATATGGATAATAGTACGGGAGAAATAACAAAAGTCAATTGCGTCTTATTCTGTTAATGTTACAAGTAAGACTTGTGCAGGCTAACCCAACCACGACAAAAAAGACTAATATATGACACGAGCACGGAGCAACCTAATTTAACACAAAGCATTATTATTACCAATTCAAGTCGTGTTCGTTCATGGACACAGCGTTGATACCATCATATATGTTAATGTTTAGAGTGGTTTCAGGGATCCACTTAAAATGTCTATGTGAATATCTTTGAGCAAACATGATAGATATAGTAAACATGAAGAACAAACATGACTTGAAATGATATAGTGTTGAACTGTTGATCGAAAGGTTTTATTAGAGAATTCACGATGTATACAATATAGAAAGGTTTGATCAATACTATTAAAACAGAAGCAATTTTTATCTACTTACAAATAGTATAGGTTGGACCATTATATTTAATTATACTTTCTATTATTTCTACTCATATCTAATTTAATTGTTAAATATACATCATACCTAAAATTAAGGAACTAACTAACTAATCTATTATTTTTTAAACTAATGAATTTAATTTATATTAATTCGAAATTCAAATAACTAATCAATTATATTTTAGTTATTAATGTAATAAATAATTATATATATATATATATATATATCTATCTATTCATTCGTATATATACAACTATACATTAATCCAAATGCAAAAAAAAAAAAATTGTTCAAAACCCTCACCAAATACATAAAAATATAATTCTTATAGTTAGAGTATAAAAATATATATAAATATATATTATAAAATAAATATTAATAGTAAGTATATGATGAAACATGTTACTATTAATAGTTTAATGAATATATTTTTTACGGGTTACTCAAACAGACATGTATTATATATATCAAATATAAACTAATTGAACAAATATATTAACACAAATATATCATAAAACATTACATTAACATAAATCGAAGCCAGAGAGTAAGAGTCAATATTTTAATTGCTTAAAAATATAATTATATATATATAAATTATAAAAATTAAGAACAAAATATAATAAAAATATATACCAAAATTAAAAAAATAAATATTTACAGTTCTAATGCGAATAATGAAATTAAACTTTAAAATTAAAATAAGCCATAGACAAAATATCAAAAAGTATCTAATAATATGTGAATAACAAAAGTAAACTAACTAAATAAACAATTTTATTTTTTTTGCAAACGTAAATCATTAATTTGTAATAGACATATACACATTAATACATTATTGATACTCAAATCTATTTTATTTTTAGTATGCATCCACTCAAATATTAATCCATCAACAAGATGGAATTTTAGTTGGACTAAAATTGTATTAAAATTGGAATATCAATTTCATAATATATTCTCTATTCATCTGAACGTTTATGAATATATATTACAATACTCTAAATATAATATTAAATCAAACCGGATTACATATTGGGTTATCTATCAGTTCAACCGATAACCAGATCTCGGGTTTTAGCGGTTGTTACGGGTTTTATAGAATTTTTAAACAACAGTTTTTTTTTTTGAAAACTAAAATGGATTACATATGAACCACCGAATTTGGCAATTTAACTGCGGGTCGGGTCGGGTTTCAAAAAATTGAATATAATGTTTCATTTGTAATATCTAAGTGCAGATACAATTAAAATACAAATTTATATCAAATAAATTTGGAATGTTTCGAAAATAATCCCGCGCTTTAAAAGCACGGGTCAAAATCTAGTTATTCTTAAAACATAGACATTTTTGATTTATGTAACAGTTGTTGGCAATGCGGGAGTTACTGTTTTATAGATATGAAAATAAATGATATAACTATTTATTGTAATGACTTTCTAGGGATAGTCCAATTTTAAAAAATCACACATGAAAAGAAGTTGTGACTTCTATTTTAATAGAATAGATAATATGCCATGTAAGCAAATAGTGCATGAGAATGATGTAATTCAAACTATAACTATGAATCAATCTAAATCCTGTTGCAGAATTCTAAAAGAATGTAGTTGCAAGTCTGAAATCATCGAACATAAATACATTAATAAAGAAAATTGGTGATATCACTTTACGAATTATCATTGTGTTTCCCATCAACATGTGTAACTGAATAATTCATTTGTAGAGGTTTGTACTTTAATATTAGGTGAATTTTGATATTTGACTATGATACTATTTCGGTTTCATGTATCATATTAGTCTTCTGATGTTATTAGAACAGAGACAAATTAAAAAAATTATTGGAATACGTATGTATTACGGGGACAAATGTTATGTGTACCAATAACTGTTGAGCGAAAATATGGGTAACAATAGCATATTACATATAATGTATAAAAGTATTATTGAATAATACTATTATAGAACTTGATTGTTTATAATAAGTTAAGTTAAAAATGAAAAAGTCCAACAACCTTATATAAGTAGATTTTTTAAGACCCCTTCTCTTTAATAGTATAGATATAAAGTAAAACACAAATAAAATCAACAAAATTTTGTTTTTGTTTTAATAAGATAGATGCATCAAAATAGTAATTTACAAACAAATATTTTATAAAAATAATTTTTAACAAAGAATTAATTATGAAAACCGTGTTACACATACATATTTAAGCAATAAATCGTCTTGTAAACTCTAAAGAGAAATTCTTTTTAAGTTAAAAGTGATGGTGGACATATAAAACCCAAAAGCAATGAAAGCCCAGCCCATACAAAATGACTATTTCTATTAAAAAAGAAAAAAGAAAGAAGCTCGTGCGTCTTGTTTCTAGCTCGAAGTCGAAGAAGATCACTAGGGTTGGTTCCTTTTCTTCGCTGCTCTCCATGGCTAGTTCTTCGAAGAAATCGGCCGCAGAAGCTAAATCATCGGGTAACACTCTCTTACGATTTTTCATATACCCTAATTTTAACAAATCTAGTCTCTTACTCGTATGAAGAGGTTTTTGATTTTACAGGCAAGCGAAAAAAGTCGGAAGATGATTTGGAGCAAGCTAATTTATTGGGTAACACTCTCTTAGGATTTTTCCTCTCCTCTTTTTTTTGGTTTTTCTACCAATAACAAATCCAACTCTGAAGAGGAACTTGGTTTTTTTTTTTTTTCTTAAATAGTGAAGCGCAAGCTGAAAGATAATTTGGAGACCAAACATATGATTCTGAAGAAACATAAGGTAACCTAAGATGCGTATGAATATTTGATTTTTTTTTGGTTCTGCTTGAGTCGCAGCTAATTACACACTTGAATTCGAATTCAGGTTGCTGTAAAAAAGAAAACGATCTTGGTTGGCCGAGTCCCTACCCATGCTGGTATAGCAGATATCATTGATTTCTTCAAAGATGTTGGCCAAGTTGTTCGCGTTCAACGTATTGTGAAACCCTGGCTGAAGGCGAATACTAGAATTGCCTTTGTTAAGTTTGCTTCTTCTAACGAAGCAGAGAAGGTGAGAGAAAGAGAGTAGACCAGTGTATGAAACAATCATTTAACGAAGGTTGCTGATTAAATCTTGTTAATATTGTAGGCTGCCCAAAAGCTTGAAAATTTGCAGATTTTTGGTCAGATTATTGCATCTTACCGTCCTTCACGACTCAAGTAAATTCAATTTACTTAATTAATATTTTACCTGATTGTATTACACACGACTTAACTCTACTATTGTTTCTTTTTAGGTATTGCAAAGATCACATAGTCTGGTAAGAACTTTGATTATTTAGCCTTTTAGTGTTACATGCAGAAATTACAGGTTTTTTTTTTGTTGATATTATAGGAACAAAGATTACCTTCTAGGAAAAGAAGATGAGACACCTTCCAATTTTGTTGAGGTACCTCTTCCTGTTATCTTCATGATATGCCACAAATCTTCTGACGAGACTGCTACGTTTTGTTAAGTCAAAGTTTTCTACTTAAGAGTCGGCCCTCTTTCCTGTTAATTGCAGAGTGTTCTCTTTGTTTCCAATCTCTCTCCTCAGACTAAAATATTTCATATGTAAGATTACCACCTTTAATTCTCCGCTTCCATTGCCTGATAATTTGGATTACTTGAGCCTTAACTCTCCTCTCCGCTTTTTTTACAGCATCGATTACTTCAGTTATGTTGGAGAAGTGGTTACTGTTCGACTTATTGTAAATCCCGAGGGTAGGCATGTGGGCTATGGCTTTGTTGAGTTTGATTCTGCCGATGCAGCACATAATGCGCTCGAACTTATGAATGGTGAATACTTGCTCGATCACATGGTTTTTCTTGATGTGGCTAAGCTACCTCCGTACCGTCTTCTACACCAGTAAGTTTACTTTCCGTTTTATGGAAATTTGTTTCTCTAATTTATATTTTGCTAGAGTTTTAACATCATTATATATTTTTTTTGTTAATTAGGTACAACCTTGCAGAGAAGCTCTGGTAAGGGATTTAATGGTGAAGTTTTTTTCTTTTGTAAACATGGATACATCACTTTGTTCTCTCGAAATTTCAGTTACGAAGACTATCTTCGACGAGCGATCACAAAAGGAAGACTTGATGAAACTTCCTATGAAGAAGAAGAAGGCCTTGATGGAACTCCAAGTTTTGTTGAGGTACTTAAAAGAAACATTTAGCGTTTATTAACATATCTTTCGCTAATAAGTCTAAAGAGATGAAGCTTTAGATTGGCTACTTTTTTGTGTGTGTATTCTCCTTAGAATCGTGGTAACACACTTGGCTTTTAAATTCAGGCAGCTGCTGTAAGACGTAAGACTATATCTGTCGGCAATCTCCCTTGCCCAACTGTAATACGAGATATGTAAGTAGCATCTTTAAATTTCCTCTTCCGTTCTTGGAGCAAGTTTTTTTTCATGACTAATATTTTATCCTCCTTTTTGACAGCATCGATTTATACAAAGATGTTGGACAAGTTGTTCATGTTCGACTTGTTACAGACTGCGAGGGCAACCAAAATGGCATGGGCTATATTGAGTTTGCTTCTGCTAAAGAAGCAGAGAAGGTGAGCCGTAGTGACTTAATTTTTTTTTTTAAAGTGTACTTTGAAAGTACCACCATTGCTGATTATGTCTTTTATATTGTAGGCGATGAAAGAGAAGTATTTGCATGGTCAAAAATTGTATCCTTATCCGGCTGAGGAATTTCCAAACCTTCCGCGTCCCAAGTAAATCAACATGTAACTCATTGATAAAAATATTTTACGTCACTGCAGAAGACTAACATTTTTTTTGGTTTTTTAATTAGGTATTGCATCGATCACAATGTTTGGTAAGAGATTTAACTATTTGTAATTTAAACTGAAAGTTCTAGGTACATATTTGAGCACATTGTTTTTTTTTTTTTTTTTTTTTTTATCTTCCAGGTACGAAGATCAACTTGGACGAGAAAACCGTTTGATCGATGAGGAATTGGAGGAAGGATTTGGTGAAACTCATGATTTTGCCGAGGAAGTAGCATTAAGAAAAAAGACACTCTTTGTTTACAATCTCTCTCCCAACGTAACAACATGTCAGATGTAAGTAGCAGCACTTTGAATTTCCTCTGGAGTTAGCTTTTTCTGACTGATATTTTGCCTTGCAGCTCTGCTTACTACAAAAATGTTGGAGAAGTTTGCCGTGTTCGACTTGTTGTAAACCGCGAGGGTGAGCATGTGGGCTGTGGCTTTGTTGAGTTTGCTTCTGCTGTCGAAGCAAAGAAGGCGCTGCTGTACGAGAGTAGAGCTCTGAATATTCATATCATTTCTGACGTGGTTGAGATGTCTCCATACCCTATCCGACCCAAGTAAATTGATTTATTTGTTTCTCCAGTTTGTTTGCTAAATAATGTCGTTACATAAAAGACTGATGCTAATAGTCTTTGTTGATTAGGTACAACCTTGCAGAGAAGCTCTGGTAAGGGATTTGATCATTTTACTATTTGCCTTTTGAGTTTCTTTATCCACAGCACACTGGTTCCGTTGGTATACATGGAGAGATAACGAGACTGCTTTTTCAATATTCCAGGAGGAACGAAGAATACCTTCTACCAGTAAGCCTTCCGATAGAAGGAGATTATTTGGAGAAACCGGAGGTGACTAAATTATTCTGCGGTAAGAGGATAACCTTCTCTGACGATGACTGATGGAAGAAGATGAAGAAGCTATCTGGTGTTTTTTAACTTGTGATACATTTCAACTTGATGTTCTAGTTTAGTTATTGTGTTGAGTCTATGTTAAAATATGCTTTAACCTGTGATGTTTTGTTAGATTCAATCTTTCGCATCTTTCACCAAAGTGAAAAAGACCAGTGGTAGAATCATTTATATTAGTTTAATGGCTTAGTCTTATATTTTATGAGCACATTTGCTATAACAAAATAAAATATATATTTTTACGAATTATAGTACAAACATGTAGGAAATAATTATGTGAAGATTAGATTATGAGATCACAAATCAAATTATACACGCAAGTTAACACATTCATTCTAAGTCTAAACATAACTAACTAGTGGTGTGCCTGCGAAATTTGGTGGTTATTTATGTTGACGTGTGTGTGTGTTTTTTTTTTTTTTGCTTAAGATGTGTGTGTGTATGTTAGTAAACGTGTATATATATGTCAAAGACCCCAATATCTACGTAGTGTTTATAATCTTATGAGGACTTTAATATGCTTACGTAATCGTTTATCTTACTGGATATACAAATTGTGGTTTAGTAATAAAATCGATAAAAAAAAAAGCACTCAAAACGTTTTGATAGGTCCTTGGATAGGTCCTTACCCGTTTTTGACTTTTGTAGAATATCCTATTAACCAGCGGTTCTTACCGGTTATGGATTAGATCTACTGTCAAAGGTCTGCTATTTTTTAAAAATATTCACCCTTCTGTCTTTACTCACCAGGTCTTAGAACGTCGTGTTCTTCCCCCGACTCGGGTCGGAGGGACCGCCGCCGCTTCTCCTTCCCGCCGGAAACCTTTATGACAACAATACGACAACCTTACCAACCTACTGGCAGACAACCAGACCTTGGATGACTCCTTCACAGTTTGGACCGTTGGACTACTAAGCCTCCTCCCTTCCAACAGACTGCTGTCCTGAAGCTTACCGGTGTCTACGGGTTTGACAAATTTGGGCTGGATTTCCTTTGTTTCAAGGCTATTCAAGATTCTTAACTACTACTAATCTAGAAGACATGGCCATATATCCTCGGGTGAACTTCAATCTGAACCAGATTTCTTCGGGAACTCAACGTTTGGAGTACTCTTCTCACACCGACAACATTGAGATAGCATCAATCTTCTTGAACAATGCAACGGAGACTATCTTCTTCAGATAAAGGGAAGGCAGTGGCCTTAGAACACCGACCTGCACCTCGCGTTGGACGTGTTCGGGTCTCCAAACCGGACAATCAAACGGACACTAGGAGGCACTCTCTCACACTGATTGGTAGAGTAACTAACCCCTCTGCGCAGAAAGTATGTCTCTTATACCATTCTTCACTGACCACTGGAAGGTCGACATACCACCTATTGGTTCTGACCTTGGAATGGGATTGTTTAAATTCCAATTCGAGCTGGAATCCGATCTACTTACGGTGTTGGAAAAAGGCCCATATCACTATGCTCGTTGGATGATAATCCTGCAGAGGTGGGAACCTACTACCTCTCCTAGCTTTCCCTCAATGATTCTCTTTTGGATCAAGATTCAAGGAATTCTAATTCACCTCTGGACAGAGGAAGTTGCTCGCGGCATAGGCAGCGACTTAGGAACATTCGAAGTGGCAGAAATCACGCCCCATTCTATTCGCATGAGAGTTCATGTTAATGGCATGCTCCCACTTATTAAAACATCTATTATTGAGTATCCAAATGGAGACGAGGTTACTGCCACACTAGTCTATGAAAACCTCGAAAAGCATTGCTTACATTGTGGAAGACTGGACCATGAAATCAGAGATTGCCTTGAGGCGAAACATCAAAACAAAGAGCGCCTTCCAGCTCAGAAGGACTCTCAAAAAGTCTTACTTCAGTTACCAACAAGGAAGGAACTAAACATGCGGAACACAACTACACTGGAGGCCCAAATCGACACTCCCCTTGAAGGGATAACCGATACAGACCATACTCCATAAATGATCAACCAGACCGAGCTGATCACTCCAGTGGTAGATATTCGATCCAGCGCTTCCAACACCAAAAGAACTACCAAAGAGACAGCCTCCCAAACAACAGACATGGCAGGGACTGGTCCCATGGAAACGTTGAGAATACATCTCACCGCAGAAACCCACCTACACACAAGGAACGAGGTACATTTAGTGGGGATTCCCACTCAACAGCTGCTCTAGGGACATGGCCTTTTCAGAGCACTAAAGTCGAGACCGTAATTTATACCCGAGGTCGCCTCGCAACAACTCTCCGCAAAATAACCAAAGAGCTCTGGAATCTCGCCTCTCTCACCTGCAACGGGCTCCCCGGGAGAGGGAATTGACTCTCCTCACTCAAGAAGCTGTGGGAACCGAAATTCGCACTGTCGATTTCCGTTTAAATAAGGAAACTAGGAAAACCCTAACTTCCCAGAGGACCCGGATATCTGTTAATTACCACACGTCAAGCAATCAGAACACGAGAATAACAACGATAAAAATAAGAAATCGAAAAGAGAGCAAAGTAGATCTTATTCCGAATCTGCGTATGAGCGTTACAACAAGGTATAAGCCTGGGCTCGAGAGCTGTCGGCGAGATTCCTAGTTCTAGCAACCCTAAGACGGCTAAACCTAATTGAGTCGCAGCTCGAAATAACAAAAACGGAAAATTGCCTAAATCGCTCTAAGTGCTAAGTTTTCTCTGAAAAAGTTCCCCCCTCTGCTCCTCGCCTAGGACTCCTTATATACTAGCTCCAAGGTCGGTTTACGCTTTTACTCTTCTGCCCTTAAGCCGTCATAGCAAAAAATGGAAATATTCCATTTTTCCCGATCTTCACAATTATCTTCAAAACTTCCGTATTTATCCGCGGAAACTTGACATTTATCCTTCCTCGTGGGCCAAGCGTGAACCATGCTGTGGTTCACGGGCTTTTGTTAGGAAAAATCGTAGGATGGGCCTCGAGTCGTGTTTTAGGTCCCTTTGGGCCGTCTTCCGACTCGACACGTTTACTACGAGTTTTCCGCGGTTTCTAATCGCGAAGTTTGATCGATGGATTAGAATAGCGGGAAACATGGACTGAGCTTGCTACGGTCTTCGGGAGATAGCATTCGAAGGTTTGACGAGAATGCAAGGACTGGTGTCGTATCGATGTTCGGAAAGGTTCAATCGCTACACGCGACCGATCTTTGGCTCGAGCTCGGTCGCTACGTAGCGACCGAGCGGACGATCGCTCGGTCGCTACGTAGCGACCGAGCTTGGCTCGAGCTCGGTCGCTACGTAGCGACCGAGCGGGACGATCGCTCGGTCGCTACGTAGCGACCGAGCGGGACGATCGCTCGGTCGCTACGTAGCGACCGAGCTTTGGCTCGAGCTCGGTCGCTACGTAGCGACCGAGCGGGACGATCGCTCGGTCGCTACGTAGCGACCGAGCTTGGCTCGAGCTCGGTCGCTACGTAGCGACCGAGCGGGACGATCGCTCGGTCGCTACGTAGCGACCGAGCTTGGCTCGAGCTCGGTCGCTACGTAGCGACCGAGCGGGACGATCGCTCGGTCGCTACGTAGCGACCGAGCTTGGCTCGAGCTCGGTCGCTACGTAGCGACCGAGCGGGACGATCGCTCGGTCGCTACGTAGCGACCGAGCTTGGCTGAGCTCGGTCGCTACGTAGCGACCGAGCGGGACGATCGCTCGGTCGCTACGTAGCGACCGAGCTTGGCTCGAGCTCGGTCGCTACGTAGCGACCGAGCGGGACGATCGCTCGGTCGCTACGTAGCGACCGAGCTTGGCCGAGCTCGGTCGCTACGTAGCGACCGAGCGGACGATTGCTCGGTCGC
This sequence comes from Brassica napus, assembly GCF_020379485.1. Classification (NCBI taxonomy): domain Eukaryota; kingdom Viridiplantae; phylum Streptophyta; class Magnoliopsida; order Brassicales; family Brassicaceae; genus Brassica; species Brassica napus. Next base: position 7,489 of record NW_026016999.1, on the reverse strand, counting down.
TACGTAGCGACCGAGCTTGGCTGAGCTTGGTTGCTACGTTGCGACCGAACTTGGCTCGGGTTTGGTTTGAATCTCAAAGGATACTTCTTCGTAAAAACCTCGTATAGGTTATTTTTACGAAAATTACATCCCTTCTTTTACTAACTCTTTCGGAAATACGATCTCCGAGGATTTTCGGGTGGTAATTCCGTCGTAACCGTTTTTGACCCCAACAGTTAGCCCCCCAGCCCGTTAGGATCATGCATCGTAGGATCCTAGCGTGCGGTTAGGCATGTTTGGCAAGTTAGGCGTGATGGATGGAATTAATATCCGAAAGTCCGAGCTTGAATAGTAAATCCTCATGTCTTATAAGAAGAGAGGTAACTTGTTCCATAATTTTTTCACTTTCTTGTTTTTCTCTAAGATCTTAAAAAAACTTTCTATCTTTCTTTCCACCCTTTTCCTCTATTCTCTCAAGAGAAGTGCAAAGATGTCGAGCAAGAAAAAGATTGCGAAAAAAGGGTCTTCGTCCGCGAGCCTTACGAAGAGCTCATCGTTCCGAAGATGGAGTTCGTGCCTCACTCGGTGCATCCTGCCGAGAACGAGGCATGGTGGGTTGCTCATTATGGCTCGTTGACCCCTCCCAAGGAGAAGCCATTCCCGGTCCTGGTCCATCGTGGAGTCGAGGAAGAGGATGCAAGCAGGACTACCGACGAGTTTCTCGCGACGATGCGGTCGTTCTACCACATCTCGGATGCCGTGGAGTTCCGGGTTCCCTGCCGCGGGGAATGTGCTAACAACCCCCGGAGGGTTACTTTACTTGTTATGAGGCGTTCATAGTGCGTTGTCGCCTCTGGTTCCCCATACCCGAAATTCTCGTCCGAGTGTTGGACCGTTTCGAAGTTGCGATAAGTCAGTTGACACCCCTTGCCATTCAGCACCTTATTGGGATCTTGATCCTAAGCTATGAGCATGGCCTTTCCCTTTCCGTCGATCATTATGAAGCGCTTTTGAGGCTTCAACTTGTCACGGATTCGGATAAGCATAGGTTTGTCCCTCGGAAATTTATGTCGGTGGTTAAGAAGTTCATTTCGAACTTCAACTCGTGGAAGAAGTTCTTTTTCTTTGTTCGTTTGGACGCTGCGTCCGTCGAAGAGAGTTGCATTCCACTGTTCCGAAGGTTGCCGAACAATCGTCCCTTCATCAATCCTCTTGCTCCGTTCCCCGAAGATATCATTTCGGTGAGGGATCTTCTCAGGAATGGTCCCTTCTTCTGGACTTCTTTTACGCCGAAGAGGGTTCGGAAGGCACTGAGATTCGTGCAACCCGGTCCCGCTGGATGCGGACACGGGAAGCGACTCCGAACCCGACGACCAGAATCCCGTCGAAGCTCCGACAGCTGTGCCGGAGTCGAGCTCTTGGAAGGGAAAAGATGTCGATCTCGGCGACATAGAGTTTTCGATGGACGACTCTATGCTTCCAGGATGGGATCCGAACCTTGCTTACGGCGACGGGAGCGGTTCGAGCGAGGCCCCTATTCCGGATTTCGATGATTTCTTTGCTGGGCTGCCATCGGGTTTCGATGCTCCTCCTCCTACGAAAGAATCGGCGAGGCCGAGAGTCGTTGCGGAAGGATCTCGCATCATCAATGGGGTTAGTTTTTTTTTTTTTATTATCCTATGTATGGATTTGTAACACGCCCATCGATTTGCAGGGCCTGAGCTTGCTGGGCTCGGCCATCGAGGCGGGTCATAGAGAAGCCATGGTCTACCGCTTTAAAGCGGAGAAAGCGGAGCGGGATCTTGCTCGCGTGCAAGGCGAGATGCTGGAGCGAGAGGCACAGCTTACTCGTGATCATGCGCGGGCTGTTCGTAGAGCGGAGAGGAAAGGCAAAAGAGAAATCGTTGAGGTGATGAAGACTCGCGCATCTCAGTTCCAGGTTGAGTACGGGAACCTAAGAATGCCTTTACCTCGGTGGGCGACTTTCGCGAGTGCCGTGGTTCGGTCGGAAGTCTTTGGAGGACGCAAGCCGACGACTATGTGTTTGAAGAGGAAATGAGCTTGATGAAGAGTGGGATGAGTGACCGTGCCCACGCTGAGGCGCTTATCCCTCCGATCGACGAGAGGATTCAAGGGTTCTGGGATTCCATCCCGGTTTCTCCTGATACCGAGGAGGTCCCGATCGATTTTCACGATGGTGGCGAGGAAGTGGATCGTCCTGCGGATGCGTTTGGTGCTTCGTTGTCCGGGGACTTCGACTTTGGAGTATGAGGGGTGGATCAGTTATCCTTGTTTTCGGCCGAATGTGGCCCTTTGAATTTGGATTTCGTTTAGGCCAAGATGGCCGTATTTGTATTTCCGGGACTGGCCGTTGGTGGCTTTGAATCCCTTGCCGCTTTACGCGGTTTATTTATATGATAAATGTTTTGTTTCGAGTTTTTCCTGAGTAGGGTTGAAGTAAATACGAGTTGTCGTCTCGTATGTAGTTCTAATTAGACGTTCAATCTGTTGGTTCGTTCGTGATTTTCGTAAAAATTTATCTGTCTTTACGATTTTCGAGAACATTGAGATACGAACGGAGAGGCATGGTTTATGATCTCGTATCTTTTAGATATCATGCCTTGAGATGTTTGAGACCAGAGCGTTGGGTTTAGGGCAAGACCTAGGTTTACTTTCGGTTAAGGTTTGTGCGGTGACTAGCCGGCTATCGTTTTTCCTGTTGCGATTTCTTCCTGACTCGCACCGGTTTAAAGTCCGCGATATGTTCTCGGCTTATATGACTTGTATGGTACGAATCGAGCATCTTCTCAGAATCAACTGGAAGTGCTAAACCAAAATTTCGGATTTTTGTTGTAGCGCGCTTTTGTCCTTGTGCTGGACGTTTTAAAGATCAAAAGAGTGATCGGATTGCGTTTGTTTAAGACGGCTGGCGTGTTCGTCGGGGCCAATCGACGAACGGGGTGTAAGGTTTTTGGTGGTCGCGTTCGGACAATTTGTTTAGCATTGTCCTCGAATTTTAACTTTTTGCGACGTCTCGCAGTTATTTCGAGGATTATGCATGTATTTTTGCGTGTTTGAAAGGTGATAATCTTTCGATTTTTGGGCCGGATGAGGCCGCAGACGAGCGTAAACTGAAGCGTAGGCGTTTTCGATAAAAAGACAGTGTATATTGTAAAATTTTTTATGTTTCTAAAAACTCGATTACAATAATGGCGATTGTGGGAGTATACGAGTATACGCACCCACTCCCCCCCCCTTTTTAGAGAGGGGGATAGCTGAACTCGTCTTTTGACAAGCTGCCTACGTACCCCTTTCGAGGATCAAGCCATCTCGTAGTTCTGTTTCATGCCGCGAGTGTTCTTACTCGGCGGTTGATGTCGCGATGTCCGCCTTGACCGTGTCGATCGTGGCTGGGTCGACGCTATTTTCCGGATGTTCCGGTTGAGTTGTCGCGTGGGCTTCGGATTTATGTCGAGCTTCGACGTCCGATGCGTTTGCGTTGACAGACGATTTTACTTCGTCCTTGTGCGGGGCGCTTTTGGCCGAAGATCGATCTATCTTCGCGCGTTTGCCGTTTGCAGAAGCCGTGATTTGCCTTAACTTATGCTCCGCGAGGAAGCATAGTCGCGACTGTTTTTGGCATCCCCAGATGGCCGCGACTCCGCTCGGCGTTGGGAACTTGAGACCCAGGTGGTAAGTTGACGGAACTGCCTGCATGGCGTTGAGCCATGGGGTTCCCATGATCACGTTGTAGATAGCGGGATGGTCGACTACCGCGAATTCGACGATTTTCGTGATCTCCTTGGCCATGACTGGCAATTGGATTGATCCGAGAGTCATCGACACTTCGCCTGAAAAACCCGTGAGTGGTTTTGGCGTCGGAATTACTTCTCCGAGTTCGATACTCATCCGCTTGAGAGTGTCGCGGAAGATTACGTTGACCGTGCTTCCCGTATCGACGAGTACCCTTCCGACTTCTAAATCTCGTATGACGAGATCTATGACGAGCGGGTCGCAGTGAGGTTGGTCGATACCGCCGGCTTCTTCCTCTGTGAAGGTGATCGAGCAACTTTGGCCGTCTCGAGGAGGAGACCATGTAGGCCAATTTGCGCTTGATTCTGCCTTCCGTTGGTAAGCCTTGATGGCCGACACGGTATCGCCGCAGTATTGAGATCCTCCGATGATCATATTGACTCTGCGACGATTGTTATCGTTCCCTTTGTCATCCGGCCTCCTACCGCGTTTATCCCAGGTTGGTTTCGTTGAGGGGATTTTTCAGCGGGCGGATTTCTGTCCGTTTTGGGGGCCGATCAGAATCGAGGATGAGATCCTTGACGCTAGTTACCTCCGAAAGCTCTCCAGCGAGCAGCTTCGCGGCCAGTCTTGCTCCCAAGACTTTGCAATTGGTCGTGGAGTGTCCTCGGGATTGGTGGAACTCGCAGAAGGTGTTCTCGTCGTACCCTTGATTGCGAGTCCATGTGTTGCCCGTGGTCCGGCCTTGATCCGAATTGATCGCATAGTTATGCGCCCCTTGGAGATCTTCCCCCTCGTGATGGACGTACTTGTCGTTACGAGAGTTCTTCTTTTTCCCCTTCGGATCCGCGTCTTTCGAGGATGGTCTTGCCGGCTTATGTTTTTGCGATAAGACTTTAGTTTCTTCCTCGACTATGATGTAGTCCGTTGCTTTGTGGAGGGCGTCCTGGATCGTTCGCGGTTTGTCGAGAGTTATCCATTTTCTGAATTTCGACTTGTACCAGAGCGTCTTTCTCAGCGCGTCGATGGCCACTTTGTCGCTTATCCCGCTGACCCTGGACATTATCAGCTTGAACCGACTGATAAACTCGCGGAGGGGTTCGTTCCCTCTGGGAGAGACTCCAGAGGTCAACATCGGAGGTTTCCCTGTCTATGAATACAGAGTACTGTTTGAGGAATTCCGATGCGAGCTGTCGAAAACTTCCGATGGTGTTGCGACGAAGGCGTGCGAACCATTCGAGCGCTGCTCCTTCAAGATTTTCGACGAACAAGCGGCAATAGCCGGCATCCTTTTCGCCGTCCTTCAGTCTTGCTCTTCCCATCGCGATATGGAAAGCCTGAAGGTGCGCTTTCGGATCGGCCGTACCATCGTACTTGGTACTTTGATTTTTCCCGGATCGGACACCCTCATGTCCGAAATGCGGCTGGTAAAGGGGGTCTTTCGAGCTCCTTCCAGCAGTCGATCGATCTCGGGGGCAGCACTAGTAGCATGATGGATTTGAGACTTTACGGCTCTTACTTCTGCCGCAGTCTTAGTGATGTAGTCGCGAAGATCGCGGATATCCGATGTCTCGTCAGTGGATTTCCGAGCCTGTCGGCGCTTACTGCGAGTGAGCTCGGTTTGCCTTTCGGCCAGCTCCTCTTGTTCGTTCCAATAGGCGACTTCTTCTTCTTCCGTCATTGGTTTTTCGAACGGGGAGCCTTCCCGAGCGGATCGGCTTCTAGTCCTTCTTGGATGCTGTCGACATCCTCGTCGGTGTCGTTGGAGACATCGCTAGGATCCAGGTCAATGTGTTCGGCTTCGTTATCCTCCGAGTCCTTTGCAAGGGGCGGAAGACTTTCAGAGTTCCCCTTTCGATGGGAGATTTCTCGCTGGGGTTTGACCGGAAGGTCGTTCCCGCGCGACTCCTGCTCTATCGAGTGGGGTGGCGAAGTCGAGCCTCTTCCCGCGGATTTTGGTGGTTCCGCGGGGACGGATAGCTTGGGTCCTTGCCGTTAAGGTTTCAACCTGTTTGGTCAAGGTATTCACGAGCTTATCCTGTTCTTCCGACCTTTTTCATAGGTGGCGAACATCTTTTTAAACTCCTCGAGCGTCGCGGCGTTGGCTTGCGCGTTGGCCGCAGATACGTCCGCTACCGGAGTGTGGAGATCGGTGCCGCTGCCTCCGTTAAGGGGAGTTTGCACGTTATCCGCGTCGTTGGTTGACATGTCTGACTGTGTGTGGCTTTTGCGGGTTAGATTGATCCGTAAGGCCCCTCCTTCTAGCGCCAAACTGTGGGAACCGAAATTCGCACTGTCGATTTCCGTTTAAATAAGGAAACTAAGAAAACCCTAGTTTCCCAGAGGACCCGGATATCTGTTAATTACCACACGTCAAGCAATCAGAACACGAGAATAACAACGATAAAAATAAGAAATCGAAAAGAGAGCAAAGTAGATCTTATTCCGAATCTGCGTATGAGCGTTACAACAAGGTATAAGCCTGGGCTCGAGAGCTGTCGGCGAGATTCCTAGTTCTAGCAACCCTAAGACGGCTAAACCTAATTGAGTCGCAGCTCGAAAAACAAAAACGGAAAGTTGCCTAAATCGCTCTAAGTGCTAAGTTTGCTCTGAAAAAGTTCTCCTCTCGCTCCTCGCCTAGGACTCCTTATATACTAGCTCCAAGGTCGGTTTACGCTTTTACTCTTCTGCCCTTAAGCCGTCATAGCAAAAAATGGAGATATTCCATTTTTCCCGATCTTCACAATTATCTTCAAAACTTCCGTATTTATCCGCGGAAACTTGACATTTATCCTTCCTCGTGGGCCAAGCGTGAACCATGCTGTGGTTCACGGGCTTTTGGTTAGGAAAAATCGTAGGATGGGCCTCGAGTCGTGTTTTAGGTCCCTTTGGGCCGTCTTCCGACTCGACACGTTTACTACGAGTTTTCCGCGGTTTCTAATCGAAGTTTGATCGATGGATTAGAATAGCGGGGAAACATGGACTGAGCTTGCTACGGTCTTCGGGAGATAGCATTCGAAGGTTTGACGAGAATGCAAGGACTGGTGTCGTATCGATGTTCGGAAAGGTTCAATCGCTACACCGCGACCGAACTTTGGCTCGAGCCCGGTCGCTACGTAGCGACCGAGCGGGACGATCGCTCGGTCGCTACGTAGCGACCGAGCTTTGGCTCGAGCTCGGTCGCTACGTAGCGACCGAGCGGGACGATCGCTCGGTCGCTACGTAGCGACCGAGCTTGGCTCGAGCTCGGTCGCTACGTAGCGACCGAGCGGGACGATCGCGGTCGCTACGTAGCGACCGAGCTTGGCTCGAGCTCGGTCGCTACGTAGCGACCGAGCGGGACGATCGCTCGGTCGCTACGTAGCGACCGAGCTTGGCTGAGCTCGGTCGCTACGTAGCGACCGAGCGGGACGATCGCTCGGTCGCTACGTAGCGACCGAGCTTGGCTCGAGCTCGGTCGCTACGTAGCGACGAGCGGGACGATCGCTCGGTCGCTACGTAGCGACCGAGCTTGGCTCGAGCTCGGTCGCTACGTAGCGACCGAGCGGGACGATCGCTCGGTCGCTACGTAGCGACCGAGCTTGGCTCGAGCTCGGTCGCTACGTAGCGACCGAGCGGGACGATCGCTCGGTCGCTACGTAGCGACCGAGCTTGGCTCGAGCTCGGTCGCTACGTAGCGACCGAGCGGGACGATCGCTCGGTCGCTACGTAGCGACCGAGCTTGGCTGAGCTCGGTCGCTACGTAGCGACCGAGCGG
>NW_026016998.1:0-35558 GCF_020379485.1 Brassica napus | reverse complement strand
GATTAATTCAACTTCCGGGTGATTCTCCACCACTTTATGTATCCAAATCAGGCGTTCTTACAGAGTGAAGTGATCATCCTGGTGTTAGGATGGAACGACGAAGAAGCTGTCCTATTCCCAAACTGGGAAACTGGAATCACCTGATTAGAAAGTGGGATAACTTCTTCATCCCAACTCCTATGAGATTTATTCAACTTCCTGGTGATTCTCCACACTTTATGTATCCAAATCAAGCTTTTACAAAGTGATTCATCCTGGTGTTTATGGAACGACGAAGAAGCTGTCCTATTCCCAAACTGGGAAACTGGAATCACCTGATTAGAAAGTGGGATAACTTCTTCATCCCAACTCCTATGAGATTTATTCAACTCCTGGTGATTCTCCACCACTTATGTATCCAAATCAAGCTTCTTACAAAGTGATTCATCCTGGTTTATTGGAACGACGAAGAAGCTGTCCTATCCCAAACTGGGAAACTGGAATCACCTGATTAGAAAGTGGGATAACTTCTTCATCCCAACTCCTATGAGATTTATTCAACTTCCTGGTGATTCTCCACCACTTTATGTATCCAAATCAAGCTTCTTCACAAAGTGATTCATCCTGGTTTATTGGAACGACGAAGAAGCTGTCCTATTCCCAAATGGGAAACTGGAATCACCTGATTAGAAAGTGGGATAACTTCTTCATCCCAACTCCTATGAGATTATTCAACTTCCTGGTGATTCTCCACCACTTTATGTATCCAAATCAAGCTTCTTACAAAGTGATTCATCCTGGTGTTATTGGAACGACGAAGAAGCTGTCCTATTCCCAAACTGGGAAACTGGAATCACCTGATTAGAAAGTGGGATAACTTCTTCATCCAACTCCTATGAGATTTATTCAACTTCCTGGTGATTCTCCACCACTTTATGTATCCAAATCAAGCTTCTTACAAAGTGATTCATCCTGGTTTGATTGGAACGACGAAGAGAAGCTGTCCTATTCCCAAACTGGGAAACTGGAATCACCTGATTAGAAAGTGGGATAACTTCTTCATCCCAACTCCTATGAGATTTATTCAACTTCCTGGTGATTCTCCACCACTTTATGTATCCAAATCAAGCTTCTTACAAAGTGATTCATCCTGGTGTTATTGGAACGACGAAGAAGAAGCTGTCCTATTCCCAAACTGGGAAACTGGAATCACCTGATTAGAAAGTGGGATAACTTCTTCATCCCAACTCCTATGAGATTAATTCAACTTCCTGGTGATTCTCCACCACTTATGTATCCAAATCAAGCTTCTTACAAGTGATTCATCCTGGTGTTATTGGAACGACGAAGAAGCTGTCCTATTCCCAAACTGGGAAACTGGAATCACCTGATTAGAAAGTGGGATAACTTCTTCATCCCAACTCCTATGAGATTAATTCAACTTCCTGGTGATTCTCCACACTTTATGTATCCAAATCAAGCTTCTTACAAAGTGATTCATCCTGGTTGATTGGAACCGAAGAAGCTGTCCTATTCCCAAACTGGGAAACTGGAATCACCTGATTAGAAAGTGGGATAACTTCTTCATCCCAACTCCTATGAGATTATTCAACTTCCTGGTGATTCTCCACCACTTTATGTATCCAAATCAAGCTTCTTACAAAGTGATTCATCCTGGTTTATTGGAACGACGAAGAAGCTGTCCTATTCCCAAACTGGGAAACTGGAATCACCTGATTAGAAAGTGGGATAACTTCTTCATCCCAACTCCTATGAGATTTATTCAACTTCCTGGTGATTCTCCACCACTTTATGTATCCAAATCAAGCTTCTTACAAAGTGATTCATCCTGGGTTATTGGAACGACGAAGAAGAAGCTGTCCTATTCCCAAACTGGGAAACTGGAATCACCTGATTAGAAAGTGGGATAACTTCTTCATCCCAACTCCTATGAGATTATTCAATTCCTGGTGATTCTCAACCACTTTATGTATCCAAATCAAGCTTCTTACAAAGTGATTCATCCTGGTGTTATTGGAACGACGAAGAAGAAGCTGTCCTATTCCCAAACTGGGAAACTGGAATCACCTGATTAGAAAGTGGGATAACTTCTTCATCCCAACTCCTATGAGATTATTCAACTTCCTGGTGATTCTCCACACTTTATGTATCCAAATCAAGCTTCTTACAAGAAGTGATTCATCCTGGTGTTATTGGAACGACGAAGAAGCTGTCCTATTCCCAAACTGGGAAACTGGAATCACCTGATTAGAAAGTGGGATAACTTCTTCATCCCAACTCCTATGAGATTTATTCAACTTCCTGGTGATTCTCCAAACTTTATGTATCCAAATCAAGCTTCTTACAAAGTGATTCATCCTGGTTGATTGGAACGACGAAGAAGAAGCTGTCCTATTCCAAACTGGGAAACTGGAATCACCTGATTAGAAAGTGGGATAACTTCTTCATCCCAACTCCTATGAGATTTATTCAACTTCCTGGTGATTCTCCAACACTTTATGTATCCAAATCAAGCTTCTTACAAAGTGATTCATCCTGGTTTGATTGGAACGACGAAGAAGAAGCTGTCCTATTCCCAAACTGGGAAACTGGAATCCTGATTGATTAGAAAGTGGGATAACTTCTTCATCCCAACTCCTATGAGATTAATTCAACTTCCTGGTGATTCTCCACCACTTTATGTATCCAAATCAAGCTTCTTACAAAGTGATTCATCCTGGGTGATTGAAAACGAGAAGAAGCTGTCCTATTCCCAAACTGGGAAACTGGAATCACCTGATTAGAAAGTGGGATAACTTCTTCATCCCAACTCCTATGAGATTAATTCAACTTCCTGGTGATTCTCCACCACTTTATGTATCCAAATCAAGCTTCTTACAAAGTGATTCATCCTGGTTTATTGGAACGACGAAGAAGCTGTCCTATTCCCAACTGGGAAATTGGAATCACCTGATTAGAAAGTGGGATAACTTCTTCATCCCAACTCCTATGAGATTTATTCACTTCCTGGTGATTCTCCAACACTTTATGTATCCAAATCAAGCTTCTTACAAAGTGATTCATCCTGGTTTGATTGGAACGACGAAGAAGAAGCTGTCCTATTCCCAAACTGGGAAACTGGAATCACCTGATTAGAAAGTGGGATAACTTCTTCATCCCAACTCCTATGAGATTAATTCAACTTCCTGGTGATTCTCCACCACTTTATGTATCCAAATCAAGCTTCTTACAAAGTGATTCATCCTGGTTTATTGGAACGACGAAGAAGCTGTCCTATTCCCAAACTGGGAAACTGGAATCACCTGATTAGAAAGTGGGATAACTTCTTCATCCAACTCCTATGAGATTAATTCAACTTCCTGGTGTTCTCCACCACTTTATGTATCCAAATCAAGCTTCTTACAAAGTGATCATCCTGGGTTATTGAAAGACGAAGAAGAAGCTGTCCTATTCCCAAACTGGGAAACTGGAATCACCTGATTAGAAAGTGGGATAACTTCTTCATCCCAACTCCTATGAGATTAATTCAACTTCCTGGTGATTCTCCACCACTTTATGTATCCAAATCAAGCTTCTTACAAAGTGATTCATCTGGTGTTATTGGAACGACGAGAAGACGAAGAAGCAGCTGTCCTATTCCAAACTGGGAAACTGGAATCACCTGATTAGAAAGTGGGATAACTTCTTCATCCCAACTCCTATGAGATTATTCAACTTCCTGGTGATTCTCCACACTTTATGTATCCAAATCAAGCTTCTTACAAAGTGATTCATCCTGGTGTTATTGGAACGACGAAGAAGCTGTCCTATTCCCAAACTGGGAAACTGGAATCACCTGATTAGAAAGTGGGATAACTTCTTCATCCCAACTCCTATGAGATTAATTCAACTTCCTGGTGATTCTCCACCACTTTATGTATCCAAATCAAGCTTCTTACAAAGTGATTCATCCTGGTTTATTGGAACGACGAAGAAGAAGAAGCTGTCCTATTCCCAACTGGGAAACTGGAATCACCTGATTAGAAAGTGGGATAACTTCTTCATCCCAACTCCTATGAGATTAATTCAACTTCCTGGTGATTCTCCACCACTTTATGTATCCAAATCAAGCTTCTTACAAAGTGATTCATCCTGGTTTATTGGAACGACGAAGAAGAAGCTGTCCTATTCCCAAACTGGGAAACTGGAATCACCTGATTAGAAAGTGGGATAACTTCTTCATCCCAACTCCTATGAGATTTATTCAACTTCCTGGTGATTCTCCACCACTTTATGTATCCAAATCAAGCTTCTACAAGTGAGTATCCTGTGATTCATCCTGGTTTATTGGACGACGGAAGAAAGAAGCTGTCCTATCCCAAACTGGGAAACTGGAATCACCTGATTGAAAGTGGGATAACTTCTTCATCCCAACTCCTATGAGATTAATTCAACTTCCTGGTGATTCTCCACCACTTTATGTATCCAAATCAAGCTTCTTACAAAGTGATTCATCCTGGTGTTGATTGGAACGACGAAGAAGCTGTCCTATTCCCAAACTGGGAAACTGGAATCACCTGATTTGAAAGTGGGATAACTTCTTCATCCAACTCCTATGAGATTTATTCAACTTCCTGGTGATTCTCCACCACTTTATGTATCCAAATCAAGCTTCTTACAAAGTGATTCATCCTGGTTTATTGGAACGACGAAGAAGCTGTCTATTCCCAAACTGGGAAACTGGAATCACCTGATTAGAAAGTGGGATAACTTCTTCATCCAACTCCTATGAGATTTATTCAACTTCCTGGTGATTCTCCACCACTTTATGTATCCAAATCAAGCTTCTTACAAAGTGATTCATCCTGGTTTATTGGAACGACGAAGAAGCTGTCCTATTCCCAAAGTGGGAAACTGGAATCACCTGATTTGAAAGTGGGATAGCTTCTTCATCCCAACTCCTATGAGATTTATTCAACTTCCTGGTGATTCTCCACACTTTATGTATCCAAATCAAGCTTCTTACAGAGTGATTCATCCTGGTGTTGATGGAACAACGAAGAAGCTGTCCTATTCCCAAACTGGGAAACTGGAATCACCTGATTAAAGTGGGATAACTTCTTCATCCCAACTCTTATGAGATTTATTCAACTTCCTGGTGATTCTCCACCACTTTATGTATCCAAATCAAGCTTCTTACAAAGTGATTCATCTGGTTATTGGAACGACGAAGAAGCTGTCCTATTCCCAAACTGGGAAACTGGAATCACCTGATTAGAAAGTGGGATAACTTCTTCATCCCAACTCCTATGAGATTAATTCAACTTCCTGGTGATTCTCCACCACTTTATGTATCCAAATCAAGCTTCTTACAAAGTGATTCATCCTGGTGTTATTGGAACGACGAAGAAGCTGTCCTATTCCCAAACTGGGAAACTGGAATCACCTGATTAGAAAGTGGGATAACTTCTTCATCCCAACTCCTATGAGATTAATTCAACTTCCTGGTGATTCTCCACCACTTTATGTATCCAAATCAAGCTTTTTACAAAGTGATTCTAATGAGATCCTAGGACCCTTCTCTGGATGGTTTGGATAGATCCTTGCATAAACGAATCAAAGACTCAAGTTTATCAAGGCTGTGGATCGAATGGTGACACAAGAGGCTGCGGAAAGGCTCCTTGATACTCCTAGACTTAGATCGGATATGACACACCTTTCTAAAGCCCTTGGGCGTTGGATATTACACACCAACAGACTGGATACTACACACCAGACACTCTCTTAACTCGTGAAAGCAAGGGAGAAGAAAAACACAAAGGTTTAAGTGAAAGAAAACTTGATAGATGCTAGGGTTGCCGAGTTACACATATATATAGTGAAAGGCTTGGAACAGGCTCCAAGCATTTCGAAATCAAAGGAACAGGCTCCTCCAATTAATGTAGAAATAAAGACATAACTTAGATAGAGTTTTCGAAAATGAAAGACATAAATACTTAGCAATAAAGATAGCATAAGGTTCTTCATGTGGTTTGGTCCGAGAGTATCAACTAGGTGATAAGATAGCAAGACTATGGCCTCGTTAAAAACCTATCATTGCAAAACCCAATGGGACAAAAACAATGATAGGAAAAGAGCACACATAGCTTGCTAGCCTAGATGATACTCAACTTGATGGTAAGATGGCTTGAATGGTGATAAGCGTATCTTGAAGTATCAAGCTTCCTCCAAGACATTCTTCTTGCTCCAAGGACTTCCTGATTAGTCCTCCAATAGCTTCTTTGAGTTTCCTAGCTCTGGCTCGAGTCATGGGACCTTTAGGAATGGTTAAGACCTCATCTTCTTCAGCTGGTTCATCTCTAAACTCGCCATCTCTATCTCCATCAGCTGGCTGGTCCATGATCATATCATCCCCTCCCTCTTGAAAAGGATTTGACCTCAAATCAGGTTCATCTGCAATAAAAGGGATCAAGTCAGTAACATTGAAGCTATTACTCACATCATACTTACCTTGGAGATCAATCTTGTAGGCATTGTTGCTGATCTTCTTTGTGATCTCAAAAGGTCCATCAATTCTTGGCATAAGCTTTGACTTCCTCTCATTAGGAAACCTCTCTTTTCTCAAATGAACCCAAACTTTATCACCCTCCTTAAAGACCATCTCACGCCTTCCTTTGTTGGCATGCTTGACATACTGCTTAGTTTTCTCTTCAATGTTGAGCCTAGCTTGCTCGTGAAGTTGTTTCACCATCTCTGCCTTCTTTTTGCCATCCAAACTGACCCTTTCACACTCAGGTAAAGGGATTAAATCCAAAGGAGAGGTGGGATTGAACCCATAAACAATTTCAAAAGGTGAAAACTTAGAAGCAGAATGCACAGCATGATTATATGCAAATTCACAATGTGGCAGATAGTCTTCCCAAGATTTCAGATTCTTTTTAATGAATGCACGCAAGAGTGTTCCTAGAGTTCTATTAACTACTTCAGTCTGTCCATCAGTTTGCGGATGACAAGTAGTGGAGAACAACAACTTAGTGCCTAGCTTAGACCAAAGAGTTTTCCAAAAATAACTAAGAAACTTAGTATCTCTATCAGAAACTATGGTCCTAGGCATGCCATGTAAACGCACAATCTCCTTAAAGAACAGATTAGCTACATGTAATGCATCATCAGTTTTGTGACATGCTATAAAATGTGCCATTTTTGAGAACCTGTCAACAACAACAAAGATAGAATCCTTCCCAGTCCTAGTTCTAGGCAATCCAACAATGAAATCCATAGATATGTCATTCCAAGGATGATAAGGAATAGGGAGAGGAGTATACAAACCGTGAGACTGAACCTTAGACTTAGCTTGCTTGCAAGTTGCACATCTCTCACATAGTTTCTCCACATCACTTTTCATCCGAGGCCAAAAGAAATGATCCTGCAAGGTTTTAAGAGTCTTTGCAATACCAAAGTGACCCATGAGACTTCCCCCATGTGATTCCCTAACAAACAAATCTCTCAAAGAGCAATTAGGCACACACAGTCTATTATCATAAAAGAGGAATCCATCATGTCTAAAATAATGTCCAGCAGCAAATTTCTCACAAGAGTTATAAGCTTCTTTAAAATCTGGATCAGATTCATACATATCTTTAATCTGCTCAAAACCTAACAGCTTAGCATCAAGAGTGTTTAAGAGAACATACCTTCGAGATAGTGCATCAGCAACTATATTTTCTTTACCTTGTTTGTACTTGATGACATAAGGAAAAGTTTCTATGAATTCTACCCATCTTGCGTGTCTCTTGCTGAGCTTGTTCTGTCCTTTCAAGTACTTGAGAGACTCATGATCAGTGTGTATCACAAACTCCTTGGGCCACAAGTAATGCTGCCAAGTCTGCAAAGCTCTCACCAAGGCATACAACTCCTTATCATAAGTTGCATAGTTGAGAGTGGCGCCTCCAAGCTTCTCACTGAAATAAGCTATGGGTCTCTTTTCCTGCATCAAAACAGCACCCACTCCAATACCAGAAGCATCACATTCAATCTCAAAGGTTTTATTAAAATCTGGAAGTATAAGAAGAGGGGCGTGAGTAAGCTTCTCTTTAAGGCATTGGAAGGCAGTCTCTTGTGCTTCTCCCCACTTGAATCCGACTTCTTTCTTTATCACTTCAGTCAAGGGAGCTGCTATAGTGCTAAAGTCTTTAACAAACCGCCTGTAGAAACCAGCAAGGCCGTGGAAGCTCCTCACTTCACTTATAGTCTTTGGAATTGGCCATTCTTGAATTGCTCTCACCTTCTCCTGATCTACCTTTACTCCATCTGCACTCACAACAAAGCCTAAAAAGACCAAGTTATCCGTACAGAAAGTGCATTTCTTAAGATTAGCAAATAGCTTTTCTTTCCTCAAGACATCAAGAACAGTCCTAAGATGTTTTATATGCTCTTCTAAACTCTTAGAGTAGACAAGGATATCATCAAAGTATACTACCACAAACAAGCCTATGAAGGATCTAAGCACATGGTTCATCAATCTCATAAAAGTACTAGGAGCATTGGTTAATCCAAAAGGCATGACTAACCACTCATACAACCCATGCTTAGTCTTAAAGGCTGTTTTCCACTCATCTCCCTCTTTCATTCTAATTTGATGATATCCACTCTTCAAATCTATCTTAGAAAAGACACTAGAACCATGCAATTCATCAAGCATATCATCTAATCTAGGAATAGGGTGGCGATACTTCACTGTTATGTTGTTGATTGCTCTACAATCAACACACATGCGCCAGCTCCCATCTTTCTTAGGCACAAGGAGCACAGGCACAGCACATGGGCTCATACTCTCACGGATATGGCCTTTCTCCATTAGTTCCTCAACCTGTCTTTGTAGCTCCTTGGTTTCCACCGGATTAGTTCTGTATGCTGGTCTGTTGGGAAGAGTAGCTCCTGGTACAAAGTCAATCTGATGCTCAATCCCTCGAATAGGTGGCAAACCATTGGATTATCTTCTGGAAATACATCTTGGTATTCCTGTAAAAGAGCTGACATCTCACTCGGATACTCCGGTGCAATATTATTAGTAGTCAAGAGTGATTCCTTATAGATAAACAAAAGAATAGGAAGGTTAGAGCAGAGAGATCTTTTAACATCACCAGACTTGGCATAGAAGTTTAGTTGCTTTGTTGATTCAGCGGGAAGATCAATCTCTTTCTTCTTTTGTAGCTGGAGCTGATCAACCTGAACTTCCTTAGGAGTCATAGGCACAAGAACTGTCTTTCTCCCTTAAACTCAAAAGTGTGCTTGTTGGCATACCCATCATGTATCACACGTCTATCTGATTGCCACGGCCTTCCAAGAAGAATGTGTCCAGCTTCCATAGGCAACACATCACAAAGAATCTCATCTTCATATTTACCAATGGCTAAGGGAACCATAACCTGAGTAGATACTCTCATCTCGCCCTCTTCATTGAGCCATTGGAGCCTATATGGTTTAGGATGCTTCTGGACCCTCAACCCAACTTTTTAACCATAGTCTCACTCGCAACGTTGACACAACTGCCTCCATCCACAATAAGACTACAGACCTTTCCTTGCACTAGACATCTAGTATAGAAGAGATTCTCTCTTTGCTCCATCTCTTCGGTCTTGCTTTGAAGACTCAAGGTTCTTCTAGCAACTAGCAACCTTCCAGCCACCGGGTTGGCAACATACTCCTCTTCTGAACTGTGATCTTCTTCGGCCTCTGTCTCCTCATCAGCAGATTCATATTCTCCATTGGCATGAAGGATCATCACACGTTTGTTGGTACACTCATTAGCATAGTGCCCACGCCCTTGGCACTTAAAACACTTCACATCTCTTGCACGAGAGCTTGTAGCTTCCACTTTACCCTTATCTTTGTTGTAGATGCTACTAGACTTGGATTCTTCTTTTGGCTGTGGCTTGCTCTCCTTTTGATAGCTTGGTTTATCTTCCTTAGAGGTCTGGTATCTACTGGAACCATAGCTGCCACGCGCATAACTTCTTCTCTTAACTTGCTGCTCCACCAAGATAGCTTTGTGTAGCATCTCCTCTATCTCCAAGTAGTGTTGCATCTCCACTCTATCTTGTATCTCACGGTTGAGTCCACCAAGAAATCGTGCCATAGTAGCTTCACTGTCCTCAGATACACAAGCTCTTAGCATAAGCAACTCCATCTCTTGAAAGTATTCCTCTACAGACTTTGATCCTTGTGTGAGCAGTCTCAGCTTTTGATGAAGATCACGGTGATAATGACTTGGTACAAACCTCTTGCGCATCACAGCTTTCATCTCTGCCCATGTTTCAATGGGAAATTCACCATTGCGCCTCTTGTTTGTAACCAACTGATCCCACCAGCTCAATGCATAGTCATTGAACTCGGTAGCAGCTACTTGAATCTTCTTAGTCTCTGAGTAATGCTGACAGTTGAAAACGAGTTCGATCTTCTTTTCCCACTCAAGATAGGCATCTGGATCAGCTTTACCATGGAAAGGAGGGATCTTAAGCTTTAATCCTGATAGCTCATTGCGTCTATGCCTTCGGCCCTCATGATCATGTCGAGATCTTCTACTGCTACGTCTTGAACCGGAGCTATGGCTACTTCTCTCATAGAAGTTATCAGTCTCTTCTGATCCAGCATGCTCACGCTGACCTTGTCTGTTTCTTCTTTGCTCACGTCTTGAACCAGATGCTTGTCCTTGCCCATCATTCGGTCTATGATCATACTTCTCTTCCAGCAACTTCACCATCGCTTCCATCACTTGTTTGGTGATTGCTTCTTGCAACAACTTATTCCTTCGCACAAAGGTTTCATCATCCTCCTCAGACCCCATTGCTTCCTGATACACGAAAAACTTGAACCAGTAAGTAGTTCAAAAGAATTCAGAACTCAAGATTCAAATAAGGAAACAAAGTATTCAAACAAAGCGGCAAATGAAGATACTTGATCAACACGCGACGATTTGAATTCTATAACTTTCGAAATTGAAACAATAACAGATCAGATTCAACGGATGATGAAATGAGATAATCAAATCCTGATCTATGATTCTAACAACAGATCGAGTCACACAATCACAAGAAACTTTCGGATCAAGCAAAAAGATAACGTAATCGACAAGAATGTGAAAGGTTTTTGTTCAAAACTTGATCGAAATTCTTAGATCTATCAATATGAGACACGAAACAATCAGATCTAGCAATCCTGATAATGAAACAAGCAGATCAAGTGAGAATAGACACACAAGAACCGATTGATCAAACAAAATATGAATCGACAAAGAGTAGATCTTATGAACAAACAAAAGAGAAATCGAAACTCCCCTTCCAGAGTGCTCTGATACCACTTAATGAGATCCTAGGACCCTTCTCTGGATGGTTTGGATAGATCCTTGCATAAACGAATCAAAGACTCAAGTTTATCAAGGCTGTGGATCGAATGGTGACACAAGAGGCTGCGGAAAGGCTCCTTGATACTCCTAGGCTTAGATCGGATATGACACACCTTTCTAAAGCCCTTGGGCGTTGGATATTACACACGAACAGACTGGATACTACACACCAGACACTCTCTTAACTCGTGAAAGCAAGGGAGAAGAAAACACAAAGGTTTAAGTGAAAGAAAACTTGATAGATGCTAGGGTTGCCGAGTTACACATATATATAGTGAAAGGCTTGGAACAGGCTCCAAGCATTTCGAAATTAAAGGAACAGGCTCCTCCAATTAATGTAGAAATAAAGACATAACTTAGATAGAGTTTTCGAAAATGAAAGACATAAATACTTAGAAATAAAGATAGCATAAGGTTCTTCATGTGGTTTGGTCCGAGAGTATCAACTAGGTGATAAGATAGCAAGACTATGGCCTCGTTAAAAACCTATCATTGCAAAACCCAATGGGACAAAAACAATGATAGGAAAAGAGCACACATAGGTTGCTAGCCTAGATGATACTCAACTTGATGGTAAGATGGCTTGAATGGTGATAAGCGTATCTTGAAGTATCAAGCTTCCTCCAAGACATTCTTCTTGCTCCAAGGACTTCCTGATTAGTCCTCCAATAGCTTCTTTGAGTTTCCTAGCTCTGGCTCGAGTCATGGGACCTTTAGGAATGGTTAAGACCTCATCTTCTTTAGCTGGTTCATCTCTAAACTCGCCATCTCTATCTCCATTAGCTGGCTGGTCCATGATCATATCAGATTCATCCTGGTTTGATTGGAACGCCGAAAAAGCTGTCCTATTCCCAAACTGGGAAACTGGAATCACCTGATTAGAAAGTGGGATAACTTCTTCATCCCAACTCCTATGAGATTTATTCAACTTCCTGGTGATTCTCCACCACTTTATGTATCCAAATCAAGCTTCTTACAAAGTGATTCATCCTGGTTTATTGGAACGACGAAGAAGCTGTCCTATTCCCAAACTGGGAAACTGGAATCACCTGATTAGAAAGTGGGATAACTTCTTCATCCCAACTCCTATGAGATTTATTCAACTTCCTGGTGATTCTCCACCACTTTATGTATCCAAATCAAGCTTCTTACAAAGTGATTCATCCTGGTTTATTGGAACGACGAAGAAGCTGTCCTATTCCCAAACTGGGAAACTGGAATCACCTGATTAGAAAGTGGGATAACTTCTTCATCCCAACTCCTATGAGATTTATTCAACTTCCTAGTGATTCTCCACCACTTTATGTATCCAAATCAAGCTTCTTACAAAGTGATTCATCCTGGTATTATTGGAACGACGAAGAAGCTGTCCTATTCCCAAACTGGGAAACTGGAATCACCTGATTAGAAAGTGGGATAACTTCTTCATCCCAACTCCTATGAGATTAATTCAACTTCCTGGTGATTCTCCACCACTTTATGTATCCAAATCAAGCTTCTTACAATGTGATTCATCCTGGTTTATTGGGACGACGAAGAAGCTGTCATATTCCCAAATTGGGAAACTGGAATCACCTGATTAGAAAGTGGGATAACTTCTTCATCCCAACTCCTATGAGATTTATTCAACTTCCTGGTGATTCTCCACCACTTTATGTATCCAAATCAAGCTTCTTACAAAGTGATTCATCCTGGTTTGATTGGAACGACGAAGAAGCTGTCCTATTCCCAAACTGGGAAACTGGAATCACCTGATTAGAAAGTGGGATAACTTCTTCATCCCAACTCCTATGAGATTTATTCAACTTCCTGGTGATTCTCCACCACTTTATGTATCCAAATCAAGCTTCTTACAAAGTGATTCATCCTGGTTTGATTGGAACGACGAAGAAGCTGTCCTATTCCCAAACTGGGAAACTGGAATCACCTGATTAGAAAGTGGGATAACTTCTTCATCCCAACTCCTATGAGATTTATTCAACTTCCTGGTGATTCTCCACCACTTTATGTATCCAAATCAAGCTTCTTACAAAGTGATTCATCCTGGTTTTATTGGAACGACGAAGAAGCTGTCCTATTCCCAAACTGGGAAACTGGAATCACCTGATTAGAAAGTGGGATAACTTCTTCATCCCAACTCCTATGAGATTTATTCAACTTCCTGGTGATTCTCCACCACTTTATGTATCCAAATCAAGCTTCTTACAAAGTGATTCATCCTGGTTTGATTGGAACGACGAAGAAGCTGTCCTATTCCCAAACTGGGAAACTGGAATCACCTGATTAGAAAGTGGGATAACTTCTTCATCCCAACTCCTATGAGATTTATTCAACTTCCTGGTGATTCTCCACCACTTTATGTATCCAAATCAAGCTTCTTACAAAGTGATTCATCCTGGTTTGATTGGAACGACGAAGAAGCTGTCCTATTCCCAAACTGGGAAACTGGAATCACCTGATTAGAAAGTGGGATAACTTCTTCATCCCAACTCCTATGAGATTTATTCAACTTCCTGGTGATTCTCCACCACTTTATGTATCCAAATCAAGCTTCTTACAAAGTGATTCATCCTGGTGTTGATTGGAACGACGAAGAAGCTGTCCTATTCCCAAACTGGGAAACTGGAATCACCTGATTAGAAAGTGGGATAACTTCTTCATCCCAACTCCTATGAGATTTATTCAACTTCCTGGTGATTCTCCACCACTTTATGTATCCAAATCAAGCTTCTTACAAAGTGATTCATCCTGGTTTGATTGGAACGACGAAGAAGCTGTCCTATTCCCAAACTGGGAAACTGGAATCACCTGATTAGAAAGTGGGATAACTTCTTCATCCCAACTCCTATGAGATTTATTCAACTTCCTGGTGATTCTCCACCACTTTATGTATCCAAATCAAGCTTCTTACAAAGTGATTCATCCTGGTTTATTGGAACGACGAAGAAGCTGTCCTATTCCCAAACTGGGAAACTGGAATCACCTGATTAGAAAGTGGGATAACTTCTTCATCCCAACTCCTATGAGATTTACTCAACTTCCTGGTGATTCTCCACCACTTTATGTATCCAAATCAAGCTTCTTACAAAGTGATTCATCCTGGTTTATTGGAACGACGAAGAAGCTGTCCTATTCCCAAACTGGGAAACTGGAATCACCTGATTAGAAAGTGGGATAACTTCTTCATCCCAACTCCTATGAGATTTATTCAACTTCCTGGTGATTCTCCACCACTTTATGTATCCAAATCAAGCTTCTTACAAAGTGATTCATCCTGGTTTATTGGAACGACGAAGAAGCTGTCCTATTCCCAAACTGGGAAACTGGAATCACCTGATTAGAAAGTGGGATAACTTCTTCATCCCAACTCCTATGAGATTTATTCAACTTCCTGGTGATTCTCCACCACTTTATGTATCCAAATCAAGCTTCTTACAAAGTGATTCATCCTGGTGTTATTGGAACGACGAAGAAGCTGTCCTATTCCCAAACTGGGAAACTGGAATCACCTGATTAGAAAGTGGGATAACTTCTTCATCCCAACTCCTATGAGATTTATTCAACTTCCTGGTGATTCTCCACCACTTTATGTATCCAAATCAAGCTTCTTACAAAGTGATTCATCCTGGTTTATTGGAACGACGAAGAAGCTGTCCTATTCCCAAACTGGGAAACTGGAATCACCTGATTAGAAAGTGGGATAACTTCTTCATCCCAACTCCTATGAGATTTATTCAACTTCCTGGTGATTCTCCACCACTTTATGTATCCAAATCAAGCTTCTTACAAAGTGATTCATCCTGGTGTTGATTGGAACGACGAAGAAGCTGTCCTATTCCCAAACTGGGAAACTGGAATCACCTGATTAGAAAGTGGGATAACTTCTTCATCCCAACTCCTATGAGATTTATTCAACTTCCTGGTGATTCTCCACCACTTTATGTATCCAAATCAAGCTTCTTACAAAGTGATTCATCCTGGTTTGATTGGAACGACGAAGAAGCTGTCCTATTCCCAAACTGGGAAACTGGAATCACCTGATTAGAAAGTGGGATAACTTCTTCATCCCAACTCCTATGAGATTTATTCAACTTCCTGGTGATTCTCCACCACTTTATGTATCCAAATCAAGCTTCTTACAAAGTGATTCATCCTGGTTTATTGGAACGACGAAGAAGCTGTCCTATTCCCAAACTGGGAAACTGGAATCACCTGATTAGAAAGTGGGATAACTTCTTCATCCCAACTCCTATGAGATTTATTCAACTTCCTGGTGATTCTCCACCACTTTATGTATCCAAATCAAGCTTCTTACAAAGTGATTCATCCTGGTTTGATTGGAACGACGAAGAAGCTGTCCTATTCCCAAACTGGGAAACTGGAATCACCTGATTAGAAAGTGGGATAACTTCTTCATCCCAACTCCTATGAGATTTATTCAACTTCCTGGTGATTCTCCACCACTTTATGTATCCAAATCAAGCTTCTTACAAAGTGATTCATCCTGGTTTGATTGGAACGACGAAGAAGCTGTCCTATTCCCAAACTGGGAAACTGGAATCACCTGATTAGAAAGTGGGATAACTTCTTCATCCCAACTCCTATGAGATTTATTCAACTTCCTGGTGATTCTCCACCACTTTATGTATCCAAATCAAGCTTCTTACAAAGTGATTCATCCTGGTGTTATTGGAACGACGAAGAAGCTGTCCTATTCCCAAACTGGGAAACTGGAATCACCTGATTAGAAAGTGGGATAACTTCTTCATCCCAACTCCTATGAGATTTATTCAACTTCCTGGTGATTCTCCACCACTTTATGTATCCAAATCAAGCTTCTTACAAAGTGATTCATCCTGGTTTATTGGAACGACGAAGAAGCTGTCCTATTCCCAAACTGGGAAACTGGAATCACCTGATTAGAAAGTGGGATAACTTCTTCATCCCAACTCCTATGAGATTTATTCAACTTCCTGGTGATTCTCCACCACTTTATGTATCCAAATCAAGCTTCTTACAAAGTGATTCATCCTGGTTTGATTGGAACGACGAAGAAGCTGTCCTATTCCCAAACTGGGAAACTGGA
The DNA here is from genome assembly GCF_020379485.1 of Brassica napus. Taxonomy (NCBI): domain Eukaryota; kingdom Viridiplantae; phylum Streptophyta; class Magnoliopsida; order Brassicales; family Brassicaceae; genus Brassica; species Brassica napus. The sequence continues at coordinate 19,089 of NW_026016998.1, read as the reverse complement.
ATCACCTGATTAGAAAGTGGGATAACTTCTTCATCCCAACTCCTATGAGATTTATTCAACTTCCTGGTGATTCTCCACCACTTTATGTATCCAAATCAAGCTTCTTACAAAGTGATTCATCCTGGTTTGATTGGAACGACGAAGAAGCTGTCCTATTCCCAAACTGGGAAACTGGAATCACCTGATTAGAAAGTGGGATAACTTCTTCATCCCAACTCCTATGAGATTTATTCAACTTCCTGGTGATTCTCCACCACTTTATGTATCCAAATCAAGCTTCTTACAAAGTGATTCATCCTGGTTTATTGGAACGACGAAGAAGCTGTCCTATTCCCAAACTGGGAAACTGGAATCACCTGATTAGAAAGTGGGATAACTTCTTCATCCCAACTCCTATGAGATTTATTCAACTTCCTGGTGATTCTCCACCACTTTATGTATCCAAATCAAGCTTCTTACAAAGTGATTCATCCTGGTGTTGATTGGAACGACGAAGAAGCTGTCCTATTCCCAAACTGGGAAACTGGAATCACCTGATTAGAAAGTGGGATAACTTCTTCATCCCAACTCCTATGAGATTTATTCAACTTCCTGGTGATTCTCCACCACTTTATGTATCCAAATCAAGCTTCTTACAAAGTGATTCATCCTGGTTGATTGGAACGACGAAGAAGCTGTCCTATTCCCAAACTGGGAAACTGGAATCACCTGATTAGAAAGTGGGATAACTTCTTCATCCCAACTCCTATGAGATTTATTCAACTTCCTGGTGATTCTCCACCACTTTATGTATCCAAATCAAGCTTCTTACAAAGTGATTCATCCTGGTGTTATTGGAACGACGAAGAAGCTGTCCTATTCCCAAACTGGGAAACTGGAATCACCTGATTAGAAAGTGGGATAACTTCTTCATCCCAACTCCTATGAGATTTATTCAACTTCCTGGTGATTCTCCACCACTTTATGTATCCAAATCAAGCTTCTTACAAAGTGATTCATCCTGGTTGATTGGAACGACGAAGAAGCTGTCCTATTCCCAAACTGGGAAACTGGAATCACCTGATTAGAAAGTGGGATAACTTCTTCATCCCAACTCCTATGAGATTTATTCAACTTCCTGGTGATTCTCCACCACTTTATGTATCCAAATCAAGCTTCTTACAAAGTGATTCATCCTGGTTTGATTGGAACGACGAAGAAGCTGTCCTATTCCCAAACTGGGAAACTGGAATCACCTGATTAGAAAGTGGGATAACTTCTTCATCCCAACTCCTATGAGATTTATTCAACTTCCTGGTGATTCTCCACCACTTTATGTATCCAAATCAAGCTTCTTACAAAGTGATTCATCCTGGTTTGATTGGAACGACGAAGAAGCTGTCCTATTCCCAAACTGGGAAACTGGAATCACCTGATTAGAAAGTGGGATAACTTCTTCATCCCAACTCCTATGAGATTTATTCAACTTCCTGGTGATTCTCCACCACTTTATGTATCCAAATCAAGCTTCTTACAAAGTGATTCATCCTGGTGTTATTGGAACGACGAAGAAGCTGTCCTATTCCCAAACTGGGAAACTGGAATCACCTGATTAGAAAGTGGGATAACTTCTTCATCCCAACTCCTATGAGATTTATTCAACTTCCTGGTGATTCTCCACCACTTTATGTATCCAAATCAAGCTTCTTACAAAGTGATTCATCCTGGTTTATTGGAACGACGAAGAAGCTGTCCTATTCCCAAACTGGGAAACTGGAATCACCTGATTAGAAAGTGGGATAACTTCTTCATCCCAACTCCTATGAGATTTATTCAACTTCCTGGTGATTCTCCACCACTTTATGTATCCAAATCAAGCTTCTTACAAAGTGATTCATCCTGGTTTTATTGGAACGACGAAGAAGCTGTCCTATTCCCAAACTGGGAAACTGGAATCACCTGATTAGAAAGTGGGATAACTTCTTCATCCCAACTCCTATGAGATTATTCAACTTCCTGGTGATTCTCCACCACTTTATGTATCCAAATCAAGCTTCTTACAAAGTGATTCATCCTGGTTTATTGGAACGACGAAGAAGCTGTCCTATTCCCAAACTGGGAAACTGGAATCACCTGATTAGAAAGTGGGATAACTTCTTCATCCCAACTCCTATGAGATTTATTCAACTTCCTGGTGATTCTCCACCACTTTATGTATCCAAATCAAGCTTCTTACAAAGTGATTCATCCTGGTGTTATTGGAACGACGAAGAAGCTGTCCTATTCCCAAACTGGGAAACTGGAATCACCTGATTAGAAAGTGGGATAACTTCTTCATCCCAACTCCTATGAGATTTATTCAACTTCCTGGTGATTCTCCACCACTTTATGTATCCAAATCAAGCTTCTTACAAAGTGATTCATCCTGGTGTTATTGGAACGACGAAGAAGCTGTCCTATTCCCAAACTGGGAAACTGGAATCACCTGATTAGAAAGTGGGATAACTTCTTCATCCCAACTCCTATGAGATTTATTCAACTTCCTGGTGATTCTCCACCACTTTATGTATCCAAATCAAGCTTCTTACAAAGTGATTCATCCTGGTTTGATTGGAACGACGAAGAAGCTGTCCTATTCCCAAACTGGGAAACTGGAATCACCTGATTAGAAAGTGGGATAACTTCTTCATCCCAACTCCTATGAGATTAATTCAACTTCCTGGTGATTCTCCACCACTTTATGTATCCAAATCAAGCTTCTTACAAAGTGATTCATCCTGGTGTTATTGGAACGACGAAGAAGCTGTCCTATTCCCAAACTGGGAAACTGGAATCACCTGATTAGAAAGTGGGATAACTTCTTCATCCCAACTCCTATGAGATTTATTCAACTTCCTGGTGATTCTCCACCACTTTATGTATCCAAATCAAGCTTCTTACAAAGTGATTCATCCTGGTTTATTGGAACGACGAAGAAGCTGTCCTATTCCCAAACTGGGAAACTGGAATCACCTGATTAGAAAGTGGGATAACTTCTTCATCCCAACTCCTATGAGATTTATTCAACTTCCTGGTGATTCTCCACCACTTTATGTATCCAAATCAAGCTTCTTACAAAGTGATTCATCCTGGTGTTATTGGAACGACGAAGAAGCTGTCCTATTCCCAAACTGGGAAACTGGAATCACCTGATTAGAAAGTGGGATAACTTCTTCATCCCAACTCCTATGAGATTTATTCAACTTCCTGGTGATTCTCCACCACTTTATGTATCCAAATCAAGCTTCTTACAAAGTGATTCATCCTGGTTTGATTGGAACGACGAAGAAGCTGTCCTATTCCCAAACTGGGAAACTGGAATCACCTGATTAGAAAGTGGGATAACTTCTTCATCCCAACTCCTATGAGATTTATTCAACTTCCTGGTGATTCTCCACCACTTTATGTATCCAAATCAAGCTTCTTACAAAGTGATTCATCCTGGTTTATTGGAACGACGAAGAAGCTGTCCTATTCCCAAACTGGGAAACTGGAATCACCTGATTAGAAAGTGGGATAACTTCTTCATCCCAACTCCTATGAGATTTATTCAACTTCCTGGTGATTCTCCACCACTTTATGTATCCAAATCAAGCTTCTTACAAAGTGATTCATCCTGGTGTTATTGGAACGACGAAGAAGCTGTCCTATTCCCAAACTGGGAAACTGGAATCACCTGATTAGAAAGTGGGATAACTTCTTCATCCCAACTCCTATGAGATTTATTCAACTTCCTGGTGATTCTCCACCACTTTATGTATCCAAATCAAGCTTCTTACAAAGTGATTCATCCTGGTTATTGGAACGACGAAGAAGCTGTCCTATTCCCAAACTGGGAAACTGGAATCACCTGATTAGAAAGTGGGATAACTTCTTCATCCCAACTCCTATGAGATTTATTCAACTTCCTGGTGATTCTCCACCACTTTATGTATCCAAATCAAGCTTCTTACAAAGTGATTCATCCTGGTTTATTGGAACGACGAAGAAGCTGTCCTATTCCCAAACTGGGAAACTGGAATCACCTGATTAGAAAGTGGGATAACTTCTTCATCCCAACTCCTATGAGATTTATTCAACTTCCTGGTGATTCTCCACCACTTTATGTATCCAAATCAAGCTTCTTACAAAGTGATTCATCCTGGTTTGATTGGAACGACGAAGAAGCTGTCCTATTCCCAAACTGGGAAACTGGAATCACCTGATTAGAAAGTGGGATAACTTCTTCATCCCAACTCCTATGAGATTTATTCAACTTCCTGGTGATTCTCCACCACTTTATGTATCCAAATCAAGCTTCTTACAAAGTGATTCATCCTGGTTTGATTGGAACGACGAAGAAGCTGTCCTATTCCCAAACTGGGAAACTGGAATCACCTGATTAGAAAGTGGGATAACTTCTTCATCCCAACTCCTATGAGATTTATTCAACTTCCTGGTGATTCTCCACCACTTTATGTATCCAAATCAAGCTTCTTACAAAGTGATTCATCCTGGTTTATTGGAACGACGAAGAAGCTGTCCTATTCCCAAACTGGGAAACTGGAATCACCTGATTAGAAAGTGGGATAACTTCTTCATCCCAACTCCTATGAGATTTATTCAACTTCCTGGTGATTCTCCACCACTTTATGTATCCAAATCAAGCTTCTTACAAAGTGATTCATCCTGGTTTGATTGGAACGACGAAGAAGCTGTCCTATTCCCAAACTGGGAAACTGGAATCACCTGATTAGAAAGTGGGATAACTTCTTCATCCCAACTCCTATGAGATTTATTCAACTTCCTGGTGATTCTCCACCACTTTATGTATCCAAATCAAGCTTCTTACAAAGTGATTCATCCTGGTTTGATTGGAACGACGAAGAAGCTGTCCTATTCCCAAACTGGGAAACTGGAATCACCTGATTAGAAAGTGGGATAACTTCTTCATCCCAACTCCTATGAGATTTATTCAACTTCCTGGTGATTCTCCACCACTTTATGTATCCAAATCAAGCTTCTTACAAAGTGATTCATCCTGGTTTGATTGGAACGACGAAGAAGCTGTCCTATTCCCAAACTGGGAAACTGGAATCACCTGATTAGAAAGTGGGATAACTTCTTCATCCCAACTCCTATGAGATTTATTCAACTTCCTGGTGATTCTCCACCACTTTATGTATCCAAATCAAGCTTCTTACAAAGTGATTCATCCTGGTTTATTGGAACGACGAAGAAGCTGTCCTATTCCCAAACTGGGAAACTGGAATCACCTGATTAGAAAGTGGGATAACTTCTTCATCCCAACTCCTATGAGATTTATTCAACTTCCTGGTGATTCTCCACCACTTTATGTATCCAAATCAAGCTTCTTACAAAGTGATTCATCCTGGTTTATTGGAACGACGAAGAAGCTGTCCTATTCCCAAACTGGGAAACTGGAATCACCTGATTAGAAAGTGGGATAACTTCTTCATCCCAACTCCTATGAGATTTATTCAACTTCCTGGTGATTCTCCACCACTTTATGTATCCAAATCAAGCTTCTTACAAAGTGATTCATCCTGGTTTATTGGAACGACGAAGAAGCTGTCCTATTCCCAAACTGGGAAACTGGAATCACCTGATTAGAAAGTGGGATAACTTCTTCATCCCAACTCCTATGAGATTTATTCAACTTCCTGGTGATTCTCCACCACTTTATGTATCCAAATCAAGCTTCTTACAAAGTGATTCATCCTGGTGTTATTGGAACGACGAAGAAGCTGTCCTATTCCCAAACTGGGAAACTGGAATCACCTGATTAGAAAGTGGGATAACTTCTTCATCCCAACTCCTATGAGATTTATTCAACTTCCTGGTGATTCTCCACCACTTTATGTATCCAAATCAAGCTTCTTACAAAGTGATTCATCCTGGTTTATTGGAACGACGAAGAAGCTGTCCTATTCCCAAACTGGGAAACTGGAATCACCTGATTAGAAAGTGGGATAACTTCTTCATCCCAACTCCTATGAGATTTATTCAACTTCCTGGTGATTCTCCACCACTTTATGTATCCAAATCAAGCTTCTTACAAAGTGATTCATCCTGGTGTTATTGGAACGACGAAGAAGCTGTCCTATTCCCAAACTGGGAAACTGGAATCACCTGATTAGAAAGTGGGATAACTTCTTCATCCCAACTCCTATGAGATTATTCAACTTCCTGGTGATTCTCCACCACTTTATGTATCCAAATCAAGCTTCTTACAAAGTGATTCATCCTGGTTTATTGGAACGACGAAGAAGCTGTCCTATTCCCAAACTGGGAAACTGGAATCACCTGATTAGAAAGTGGGATAACTTCTTCATCCCAACTCCTATGAGATTTATTCAACTTCCTGGTGATTCTCCACCACTTTATGTATCCAAATCAAGCTTCTTACAAAGTGATTCATCCTGGTTTATTGGAACGACGAAGAAGCTGTCCTATTCCCAAACTGGGAAACTGGAATCACCTGATTAGAAAGTGGGATAACTTCTTCATCCCAACTCCTATGAGATTAATTCAACTTCCTGGTGATTCTCCACCACTTTATGTATCCAAATCAAGCTTCTTACAAAGTGATTCATCCTGGTTTGATTGGAACGACGAAGAAGCTGTCCTATTCCCAAACTGGGAAACTGGAATCACCTGATTAGAAAGTGGGATAACTTCTTCATCCCAACTCCTATGAGATTTATTCAACTTCCTGGTGATTCTCCACCACTTTATGTATCCAAATCAAGCTTCTTACAAAGTGATTCATCCTGGTTTGATTGGAACGACGAAGAAGCTGTCCTATTCCCAAACTGGGAAACTGGAATCACCTGATTAGAAAGTGGGATAACTTCTTCATCCCAACTCCTATGAGATTATTCAACTTCCTGGTGATTCTCCACCACTTTATGTATCCAAATCAAGCTTCTTACAAAGTGATTCATCCTGGTTTATTGGAACGACGAAGAAGCTGTCCTATTCCCAAACTGGGAAACTGGAATCACCTGATTAGAAAGTGGGATAACTTCTTCATCCCAACTCCTATGAGATTTATTCAACTTCCTGGTGATTCTCCACCACTTTATGTATCCAAATCAAGCTTCTTACAAAGTGATTCATCCTGGTTTGATTGGAACGACGAAGAAGCTGTCCTATTCCCAAACTGGGAAACTGGAATCACCTGATTAGAAAGTGGGATAACTTCTTCATCCCAACTCCTATGAGATTTATTCAACTTCCTGGTGATTCTCCACCACTTTATGTATCCAAATCAAGCTTCTTACAAAGTGATTCATCCTGGTTTATTTGGGACGACGAAGAAGCTGTCATATTCCCAAACTGGGAAACTGGAATCACCTGATTAGAAAGTGGGATAACTTCTTCATCCCAACTCCTATGAGATTTATTCAACTTCCTGGTGATTCTCCACCACTTTATGTATCCAAATCAAGCTTCTTACAAAGTGATTCATCCTGGTTTTATTGGAACGACGAAGAAGCTGTCCTATTCCCAAACTGGGAAACTGGAATCACCTGATTAGAAAGTGGGATAACTTCTTCATCCCAACTCCTATGAGATTTATTCAACTTCCTGGTGATTCTCCACCACTTTATGTATCCAAATCAAGCTTCTTACAAAGTGATTCATCCTGGTGTTATTGGAACGACGAAGAAGCTGTCCTATTCCCAAACTGGGAAACTGGAATCACCTGATTAGAAAGTGGGATAACTTCTTCATCCCAACTCCTATGAGATTTATTCAACTTCCTGGTGATTCTCCACCACTTTATGTATCCAAATCAAGCTTCTTACAAAGTGATTCATCCTGGTTTGATTGGAACGACGAAGAAGCTGTCCTATTCCCAAACTGGGAAACTGGAATCACCTGATTAGAAAGTGGGATAACTTCTTCATCCCAACTCCTATGAGATTTATTCAACTTCCTGGTGATTCTCCACCACTTTATGTATCCAAATCAAGCTTCTTACAAAGTGATTCATCCTGGTTTGATTGGAACGACGAAGAAGCTGTCCTATTCCCAAACTGGGAAACTGGAATCACCTGATTAGAAAGTGGGATAACTTCTTCATCCCAACTCCTATGAGATTTATTCAACTTCCTGGTGATTCTCCACCACTTTATGTATCCAAATCAAGCTTCTTACAAAGTGATTCATCCTGGTTTGATTGGAACGACGAAGAAGCTGTCCTATTCCCAAACTGGGAAACTGGAATCACCTGATTAGAAAGTGGGATAACTTCTTCATCCCAACTCCTATGAGATTATTCAACTTCCTGGTGATTCTCCACCACTTTATGTATCCAAATCAAGCTTCTTACAAAGTGATTCATCCTGGTTTATTGGAACGACGAAGAAGCTGTCCTATTCCCAAACTGGGAAACTGGAATCACCTGATTAGAAAGTGGGATAACTTCTTCATCCCAACTCCTATGAGATTTATTCAACTTCCTGGTGATTCTCCACCACTTTATGTATCCAAATCAAGCTTCTTACAAAGTGATTCATCCTGGTTTGATTGGAACGACGAAGAAGCTGTCCTATTCCCAAACTGGGAAACTGGAATCACCTGATTAGAAAGTGGGATAACTTCTTCATCCCAACTCCTATGAGATTTATTCAACTTCCTGGTGATTCTCCACCACTTTATGTATCCAAATCAAGCTTCTTACAAAGTGATTCATCCTGGTTTGATTGGAACGACGAAGAAGCTGTCCTATTCCCAAACTGGGAAACTGGAATCACCTGATTAGAAAGTGGGATAACTTCTTCATCCCAACTCCTATGAGATTAATTCAACTTCCTGGTGATTCTCCACCACTTTATGTATCCAAATCAAGCTTCTTACAAAGTGATTCATCCTGGTGTTATTGGAACGACGAAGAAGCTGTCCTATTCCCAAACTGGGAAACTGGAATCACCTGATTAGAAAGTGGGATAACTTCTTCATCCCAACTCCTATGAGATTAATTCAACTTCCTGGTGATTCTCCACCACTTTATGTATCCAAATCAAGCTTCTTACAAAGTGATTCATCCTGGTTTGATTGGAACGACGAAGAAGCTGTCCTATTCCCAAACTGGGAAACTGGAATCACCTGATTAGAAAGTGGGATAACTTCTTCATCCCAACTCCTATGAGATTATTCAACTTCCTGGTGATTCTCCACCACTTTATGTATCCAAATCAAGCTTCTTACAAAGTGATTCATCCTGGTGTTATTGGAACGACGAAGAAGCTGTCCTATTCCCAAACTGGGAAACTGGAATCACCTGATTAGAAAGTGGGATAACTTCTTCATCCCAACTCCTATGAGATTTATTCAACTTCCTGGTGATTCTCCACCACTTTATGTATCCAAATCAAGCTTCTTACAAAGTGATTCATCCTGGTGTTGATTGGAACGACGAAGAAGCTGTCCTATTCCCAAACTGGGAAACTGGAATCACCTGATTAGAAAGTGGGATAACTTCTTCATCCCAACTCCTATGAGATTTATTCAACTTCCTGGTGATTCTCCACCACTTTATGTATCCAAATCAAGCTTCTTACAAAGTGATTCATCCTGGTTTGATTGGAACGACGAAGAAGCTGTCCTATTCCCAAACTGGGAAACTGGAATCACCTGATTAGAAAGTGGGATAACTTCTTCATCCCAACTCCTATGAGATTTATTCAACTTCCTGGTGATTCTCCACCACTTTGTATCCAAATCAAGCTTCTTACTTTTCTCTCGGTGGACATCCCATTTTAACGATAGGTCTGTTCCCCCTTCCCAAAGGGAAAATGGGTTAACCTTGGGTAATGAAAGGGAGGATTCTTAGGAAACAATAAGATCCCATCAAGATGGGACTCAGCCTTACTGGGATGGATTGGCACGAGATGAATGCTATTCTATTCCTCTGGAAATGCCTGTCCTGAAGAATGTGGGGTAACACTGACCTCTCTTATGGATTCAGACTTCCTTGACCACCAATATGATCTCGCCCCGTGGTACTTCCATGTCATGGCGAAGGGCCAAATTGGGGCCGACGGGGGGGTGTCATCCCAACCCTTTGTATTGGGATACAAAGGCTCAGACCGGTATAACTTCTAACCCAATCAAATGATATTCTATTCGGGACGAGGGAAGCTGTCCATCCCCGCTTCTTACAAAGGTGGTCATGGTTAAGGGACGCTTCTTCATCCAATTCCATGGAGGGACATCACCCATTGGGTGATGTTCTTGGTCTTCCCCCAGAGACTCTGCTTGTGGTCGGAGGGTGATTCTCCTCATAATCGTTCACCCCGTTTAATTGGGGTCATGCCTAACCTGTTGGGAGGTATCCCTTTGTGTTTTAACTCCCCAGTTGGGTTGTTTCTTCAGTCCTGGTGATCATGGAAACCACGATTCGAAGTCATTAATTTAACCAAACGGTTATGGGGGAACACGAGTTCTTGTTATTCCCAAGTGGGAAACTGGCACCCACTCTAGGAATGATTCTATCCTTCCCCTTAGGAGATTAAAACCATTGAGTATCCACTAAGCCTCGGTTGTGATTCCTTGGTTTATTGGGGACTTCGAGGTTCCTCCCAACTGGGATTTATTAGGAGTTGGATGACTTCATTCCCCACTGGGAAACCTCACTCTGGTAGATTGTTCCTCGTCGAAGTACTGCCTCTTCTGGATTATCAAGGCTGTGTTACTCGTACACATCCTGGTGTCGGAGGGATAGAATGAATGTACAGCCCGGTTGATCCAAGGGTGGTTCACGGATATGATCCAATGGGTGGGTTCAGTTAGTGGGTGGGGCCCCTCTGAATGTGTCCTCCGTTTGAAAGTTTTCACTCTGCTCGCCGGCGTTGATGGTTCCTGATAACTTGTGGTTAGGTTCGGGAAACTCCCACCCTGCACAAGGGGAGGGTGGGGGGCTTTATCCCACTTGGGTAATCGGGATTCCAGTTTCCCAGTTGGAAAGTGGAACGTACACTTCGGATCGCAACCAATGAACATTTGTGCAAGCTGGGTGGATTTAAGTCTGGCTGGCCTCCCAATTTTAATTCATCCTCCGACCTTAAAGAGGAAGATCCGGTTCCTTCAGTTGCCGAGAGTTGGATGATCCTTCGTCGTCTAATCTGAACCAGGAAGAATTTATTCTAAGCTCCTTGTGGATCATATGGCAAGATATCAGGCAAGAATGGAAATCTTAGAGTGATGAAGAGTTCCCCTTTTATCATTAATTCGTTTCCCATTTGGGCTCTGGACAGAAGCTTCGGCTTCAATATTGGTCGAGGGGATCAATGAGATCAAAAAAGGGTGATTTGGGATTTACAAATAGGGGGAAACAGGAAGGAAACCAACTTCGAGGAAAAGGAGAGGTTCTTCGGTGGATGGAATCAGGAGAGGCGATAACTAGGGGGAAAAAGGAGAAGAGGATGAGAAGGGTCAGATCACTGAGAAAGGAAAAGGAGGCCGGACTTCTAGGGGTTCCAAACAAGGGAGGGGGAGTCATTGGGGAGTTGGATGAGGCTCAGCTATTCCATTGGAGAACCAGGGGATTCAGTTGGAGAGGGAGAGGGAAAGAATTCTATCAGTGGGGGGCTAAACGGAGGGGAATAAAGTTGATTGGAGAAAGTGCAGGAGGACAGGGATGGTACCAGAGGTAGTTACCGGGGCCGTTTGAGAGTGATACTTTAGCACTAGCTAGCTGACATTCACGTGACAAAGGGTCTTAGGATGGTTGAGTGGGATCCTTTAATACTCCCAGGGGAATACGGAAGAGCTCCCAGGAACACCTTGTTGACAGGTTCCGAGGGTGTAATAAAGGTGGAGCCACCAGGTGTGGTTGGAAAGGAGGGGGATAAGGTGTCCATCCCACTAATGCAGTGTCCAGTTTGTTTTAATGCGGCTTCCGGTCCTGACCAGAATGATTTGGGATTTGATTTGTCATAAATTGGAGAAACACCAGGAAGTTGAATCTCATAGGTTGGAGAAGAAGTTATCCCAATTCATTCAGGTTTCATTTCCCAGGGGACAGGTCATTTCAGGTTCGGGGTTAAAATCGGTGAATCATTTGTAAGAAGCTTGTGATTTGTACTAGGTGGAGTCACCAGGAAGTTGAATAAATCTCATAGGAGTTGGGATGAAGAGTTATCCCCTTTCTAATCAGGTTTCCAGTTTCCCAGTTTGGGAATAGGACAGCTTCTTCGTCGTTCCAATCAAACCAGGATGAATCACTTTGTAAGAAGCTTGATTTGGATACATAAAGTGGTGGAGAATCACCAGGAAGTTGAATAAATCTCATAGGAGTTGGGATGAAGAAGTTATCCCACTTTCTAATCAGGTGATTCCAGTTTCCCAGTTTGGGAATAGGACAGCTTCTTCGTCGTTCCAATCAAACCAGGATGAATCACTTTGTAAGAAGCTTGATTTGGATACATAAAGTGGTGGAGAATCACCAGGAAGTTGAATAAATCTCATAGGAGTTGGGATGAAGAAGTTATCCCACTTTCTAATCAGGTGATTCCAGTTTCCCAGTTTGGGAATAGGACAGCTTCTTCGTCGTTCCAATAACACCAGGATGAATCACTTTGTAAGAAGCTTGATTTGGATACATAAAGTGGTGGAGAATCACCAGGAAGTTGAATAAATCTCATAGGAGTTGGGATGAAGAAGTTATCCCACTTTCTAATCAGGTGATTCCAGTTTCCCAGTTTGGGAATAGGACAGCTTCTTCGTCGTTCCAATCAAACCAGGATGAATCACTTTGTAAGAAGCTTGATTTGGATACATAAAGTGTTGGAGAATCACCAGGAAGTTGAATAAATCTCATAGGAGTTGGGATGAAGAAGTTATCCCACTTTCTAATCAGGTGATTCCAGTTTCCCAGTTTGGGAATAGGACAGCTTCTTCGTCGTTCCAATCAAACCAGGATGAATCACTTTGTAAGAAGCTTGATTTGGATACATAAAGTGGTGGAGAATCACCAGGAAGTTGAATAAATCTCATAGGAGTTGGGATGAAGAAGTTATCCCACTTTCTAATCAGGTGATTCCAGTTTCCCAGTTTGGGAATAGGACAGCTTCTTCGTCGTTCCAATAACACCAGGATGAATCACTTTGTAAGAAGCTTGATTTGGATACATAAAGTGGTGGAGAATCACCAGGAAGTTGAATAAATCTCATAGGAGTTGGGATGAAGAAGTTATCCCACTTTCTAATCAGGTGATTCCAGTTTCCCAGTTTGGGAATAGGACAGCTTCTTCGTCGTTCCAATCAAACCAGGATGAATCACTTTGTAAGAAGCTTGATTTGGATACATAAAGTGGTGGAGAATCACCAGGAAGTTGAATAAATCTCATAGGAGTTGGGATGAAGAAGTTATCCCACTTTCTAATCAGGTGATTCCAGTTTCCCAGTTTGGGAATAGGACAGCTTCTTCGTCGTTCCAATCAAACCAGGATGAATCACTTTGTAAGAAGCTTGATTTGGATACATAAAGTGGTGGAGAATCACCAGGAAGTTGAATAAATCTCATAGGAGTTGGGATGAAGAAGTTATCCCACTTTCTAATCAGGTGATTCCAGTTTCCCAGTTTGGGAATAGGACAGCTTCTTCGTCGTTCCAATAAACCAGGATGAATCACTTTGTAAGAAGCTTGATTTGGATACATAAAGTGGTGGAGAATCACCAGGAAGTTGAATAAATCTCATAGGAGTTGGGATGAAGAAGTTATCCCACTTTCTAATCAGGTGATTCCAGTTTCCCAGTTTGGGAATAGGACAGCTTCTTCGTCGTTCCAATAAACCAGGATGAATCACTTTGTAAGAAGCTTGATTTGGATACATAAAGTGGTGGAGAATCACCAGGAAGTTGAATAATCTCATAGGAGTTGGGATGAAGAAGTTATCCCACTTTCTAATCAGGTGATTCCAGTTTCCCAGTTTGGGAATAGGACAGCTTCTTCGTCGTTCCAATCACCAGGATGAATCACTTTGTAAGAAGCTTGATTTGGATACATAAAGTGGTGGAGAATCACCAGGAAGTTGAATAAATCTCATAGGAGTTGGGATGAAGAAGTTATCCCACTTTCTAATCAGGTGATTCCAGTTTCCCAGTTTGGGAATAGGACAGCTTCTTCGTCGTTCCAATAAACCAGGATGAATCACTTTGTAAGAAGCTTGATTTGGATACATAAAGTGGTGGAGAATCACCAGGAAGTTGAATAAATCTCATAGGAGTTGGGATGAAGAAGTTATCCCACTTTCTAATCAGGTGATTCCAGTTTCCCAGTTTGGGAATAGGACAGCTTCTTCGTCGTTCCAATCAAACCAGGATGAATCACTTTGTAAGAAGCTTGATTTGGATACATAAAGTGGTGGAGAATCACCAGGAAGTTGAATAAATCTCATAGGAGTTGGGATGAAGAAGTTATCCCACTTTCTAATCAGGTGATTCCAGTTTCCCAGTTTGGGAATAGGACAGCTTCTTCGTCGTTCCAATCAAACCAGGATGAATCACTTTGTAAGAAGCTTGATTTGGATACATAAAGTGGTGGAGAATCACCAGGAAGTTGAATAAATCTCATAGGAGTTGGGATGAAGAAGTTATCCCACTTTCTAATCAGGTGATTCCAGTTTCCCAGTTTGGGAATAGGACAGCTTCTTCGTCGTTCCAATAACACCAGGATGAATCACTTTGTAAGAAGCTTGATTTGGATACATAAAGTGGTGGAGAATCACCAGGAAGTTGAATAAATCTCATAGGAGTTGGGATGAAGAAGTTATCCCACTTTCTAATCAGGTGATTCCAGTTTCCCAGTTTGGGAATAGGACAGCTTCTTCGTCGTTCCAATAAACCAGGATGAATCACTTTGTAAGAAGCTTGATTTGGATACATAAAGTGGTGGAGAATCACCAGGAAGTTGAATAAATCTCATAGGAGTTGGGATGAAGAAGTTATCCCACTTTCTAATCAGGTGATTCCAGTTTCCCAGTTTGGGAATAGGACAGCTTCTTCGTCGTTCCAATAACACCAGGATGAATCACTTTGTAAGAAGCTTGATTTGGATACATAAAGTGGTGGAGAATCACCAGGAAGTTGAATAAATCTCATAGGAGTTGGGATGAAGAAGTTATCCCACTTTCTAATCAGGTGATTCCAGTTTCCCAGTTTGGGAATAGGACAGCTTCTTCGTCGTTCCAATAAACCAGGATGAATCACTTTGTAAGAAGCTTGATTTGGATACATAAAGTGGTGGAGAATCACCAGGAAGTTGAATAAATCTCATAGGAGTTGGGATGAAGAAGTTATCCCACTTTCTAATCAGGTGATTCCAGTTTCCCAGTTTGGGAATAGGACAGCTTCTTCGTCGTTCCAATAACACCAGGATGAATCACTTTGTAAGAAGCTTGATTTGGATACATAAAGTGGTGGAGAATCACCAGGAAGTTGAATAATCTCATAGGAGTTGGGATGAAGAAGTTATCCCACTTTCTAATCAGGTGATTCCAGTTTCCCAGTTTGGGAATAGGACAGCTTCTTCGTCGTTCCAATAAACCAGGATGAATCACTTTGTAAGAAGCTTGATTTGGATACATAAAGTGGTGGAGAATCACCAGGAAGTTGAATAATCTCATAGGAGTTGGATGAAGAAGTTATCCCACTTTCTAATCAGGTGATTCCAGTTTCCCAGTTTGGGAATAGGACAGCTTCTTCGTCGTTCCCAATAAACCAGGATGAATCACTTTGTAAGAAGCTTGATTTGGATACATAAAGTGGTGGAGAATCACCAGGAAGTTGAATAAATCTCATAGGAGTTGGGATGAAGAAGTTATCCCACTTTCTAATCAGGTGATTCCAGTTTCCCAGTTTGGGAATAGGACAGCTTCTTCGTCGTTCCAATAAACCAGGATGAATCACTTTGTAAGAAGCTTGATTTGGATACATAAAGTGGTGGAGAATCACCAGGAAGTTGAATAAATCTCATAGGAGTTGGGATGAAGAAGTTATCCCACTTTCTAATCAGGTGATTCCAGTTTCCCAGTTTGGGAATAGGACAGCTTCTTCGTCGTTCCAATAACACCAGGATGAATCACTTTGTAAGAAGCTTGATTTGGATACATAAAGTGGTGGAGAATCACCAGGAAGTTGAATAAATCTCATAGGAGTTGGGATGAAGAAGTTATCCCACTTTCTAATCAGGTGATTCCAGTTTCCCAGTTTGGGAATAGGACAGCTTCTTCGTCGTTCCAATCAACACCAGGATGAATCACTTTGTAAGAAGCTTGATTTGGATACATAAAGTGTTGGAGAATCACCAGGAAGTTGAATAAATCTCATAGGAGTTGGGATGAAGAAGTTATCCCACTTTCTAATCAGGTGATTCCAGTTTCCCAGTTTGGGAATAGGACAGCTTCTTCGTCGTTCCAATAACACCAGGATGAATCACTTTGTAAGAAGCTTGATTTGGATACATAAAGTGGTGGAGAATCACCAGGAAGTTGAATAATCTCATAGGAGTTGGGATGAAGAAGTTATCCCACTTTCTAATCAGGTGATTCCAGTTTCCCAGTTTGGGAATAGGACAGCTTCTTCGTCGTTCCAATCAAACCAGGATGAATCACTTTGTAAGAAGCTTGATTTGGATACATAAAGGTTGGAGAATCACCAGGAAGTTGAATAAATCTCATAGGAGTTGGGATGAAGAAGTTATCCCACTTTCTAATCAGGTGATTCCAGTTTCCCAGTTTGGGAATAGGACAGCTTCTTCGTCGTTCCAATCAAACCAGGATGAATCACTTTGTAAGAAGCTTGATTTGGATACATAAAGTGGTGGAGAATCACCAGGAAGTTGAATAAATCTCATAGGAGTTGGGATGAAGAAGTTATCCCACTTTCTAATCAGGTGATTCCAGTTTCCCAGTTTGGGAATAGGACAGCTTCTTCGTCGTTCCAATCAACCCAGGATGAATCACTTTGTAAGA
Organism: Brassica napus; assembly: GCF_020379485.1. Classification (NCBI taxonomy): domain Eukaryota; kingdom Viridiplantae; phylum Streptophyta; class Magnoliopsida; order Brassicales; family Brassicaceae; genus Brassica; species Brassica napus. Next base: position 2,087 of record NW_026016998.1, on the reverse strand, counting down.
AGCTTGATTTGGATACATAAAGTGGTGGAGAATCACCAGGAAGTTGAATAAATCTCATAGGAGTTGGGATGAAGAAGTTATCCCACTTTCTAATCAGGTGATTCCAGTTTCCCAGTTTGGGAATAGGACAGCTTCTTCGTCGTTCCAATCAAACCAGGATGAATCACTTTGTAAGAAGCTTGATTTGGATACATAAAGTGTTGGAGAATCACCAGGAAGTTGAATAAATCTCATAGGAGTTGGGATGAAGAAGTTATCCCACTTTCTAATCAGGTGATTCCAGTTTCCCAGTTTGGGAATAGGACAGCTTCTTCGTCGTTCCAATCAAACCAGGATGAATCACTTTGTAAGAAGCTTGATTTGGATACATAAAGTGTTGGAGAATCACCAGGAAGTTGAATAAATCTCATAGGAGTTGGGATGAAGAAGTTATCCCACTTTCTAATCAGGTGATTCCAGTTTCCCAGTTTGGGAATAGGACAGCTTCTTCGTCGTTCCAATAAACCAGGATGAATCACTTTGTAAGAAGCTTGATTTGGATACATAAAGTGGTGGAGAATCACCAGGAAGTTGAATAATCTCATAGGAGTTGGGATGAAGAAGTTATCCCACTTTCTAATCAGGTGATTCCAGTTTCCCCAAGTTTTGGAATAGCACTTCTTCGTCGTTCCAATAACACCAGGATGAATCACTTTGTAAGAAGCTTGATTTGGATACATAAAGTGGTGGAGAATCACCAGGAAGTTGAATAAATCTCATAGGAGTTGGGATGAAGAAGTTATCCCACTTTCTAATCAGGTGATTCCAGTTTCCCAGTTTGGGAATAGGACAGCTTCTTCGTCGTTCCAATAAACCAGGATGAATCACTTTCTAAGAAGCTTGATTTGGATACATAAAGTGGTGGAGAATCACCAGGAAGTTGAATAAATCTCATAGGAGTTGGGATGAAGAAGTTTTCCCACTTTCTAATCAGGTGATTCCAGTTTCCCAGTTTGGGAATAGGACAGCTTCTTCGTCGTTCCAATAAACCAGGATGAATCACTTTGTAAGAAGCTTGATTTGGATACATAAAGTGGTGGAGAATCACCAGGAAGTTGAATAAATCTCATAGGAGTTGGGATGAAGAAGTTGTCCCACTTTCTAATCAGGTGATTCCAGTTTCCCAGTTTGGGAATAGGACAGCTTCTTCGTCGTTCCAATCAAACCAGGATGAATCACTTTGTAAGAAGCTTGATTTGGATACATAAAGTGGTGGAGAATCACCAGGAAGTTGAATAAATCTCATAGGAGTTGGGATGAAGAAGTTATCCCACTTTCTAATCAGGTGATTCCAGTTTCCCAGTTTGGGAATAGGACAGCTTCTTCGTCGTTCCAATAACACCAGGATGAATCACTTTGTAAGAAGCTTGATTTGGATACATAAAGTGGTGGAGAATCACCAGGAAGTTGAATAAATCTCATAGGAGTTGGGATGAAGAAGTTATCCCACTTTCTAATCAGGTGATTCCAGTTTCCCAGTTTGGGAATAGGACAGCTTCTTCGTCGTTCCAATAACACCAGGATGAATCACTTTGTAAGAAGCTTGATTTGGATACATAAAGTGGTGGAGAATCACCAGGAAGTTGAATAAATCTCATAGGAGTTGGGATGAAGAAGTTATCCCACTTTCTAATCAGGTGATTCCAGTTTCCCAGTTTGGGAATAGGACAGCTTCTTCGTCGTTCCAATAACAACAGGATGAATCACTTTGTAAGAAGCTTGATTTGGATACATAAAGTGGTGGAGAATCACCAGGAAGTTGAATAATCTCATAGGAGTTGGGATGAAGAAGTTATCCCACTTTCTAATCAGGTGATTCCAGTTTCCCAGTTTGGGAATAGGACAGCTTCTTCGTCGTTCCAATAACACCAGGATGAATCACTTTGTAAGAAGCTTGATTTGGATACATAAAGTGGTGGAGAATCACCAGGAAGTTGAATAAATCTCATAGGAGTTGGGATGAAGAAGTTATCCACTTTCTAATCAGGTGATTCCAGTTTCCCAGTTTGGGAATAGGACAGCTTCTTCGTCGTTCCAATAACACCAGA